>NC_056735.1:173788485-174085985 GCF_019279795.1 Protopterus annectens | reverse complement strand
TTCTCAGAGGCTTGTTGCTGTCTAAATCTTCTGCTTCACCAGTAGCTTCAGGGGCTCATCCCCCTAAGAAATCTAAAAAGAGAGACTCTAGAAAATGCTCTCCAGAGCATATGGCTTCATCGGCTTCAAGTTCGGAACCTCCAGCAAAAATGGCTGAATCTTTGGATCTGAAGATTCAGAAATAAAAGTCACCTCGGATCCCATCACCACTCTTGGGTCCGGATCCTATCACCTCTAGGCTGCCATTCCACGTCTCGGAGCATTCTCCGAGATATCATCATTCAAGGCCCTCCTACACAGCATCGTCGACATGCTCTTCAAAAAGTTTGACTGAAGCTGATGTGGACAGGATGATGAAGTTCCTGTCAACTTAGATACAAATAAGGGTTGTCCCAACTCTTACCCTGGAGGCCTTACTTAGTACATCCTCCTTCGCTTACTCCGATCCAACATCAGGTATCGGAGTTGTACACATTGGATCTGAAGATACTGATATCTTTGACTCTGGTGGTGTCTCTGAGTGGACTGGCTCTGAGTGCCTTGGAACTGGATGACTCTTAAAGCTGTAACGTTGGTGCAGGGTCTTAAGGTGTTGGGAATTGACTCCAAAGCTGTCGGAGCAGTCTCTTCCCCTTGGCACCTCCGCATTAGACAGCTTGTCTCTTAGTTCCTGTTTGAGTGCTCTGCTTTCATGGAGGAGGGAGCCTACAGTCCGTAAACATGTACTTTTTGGAGCTGCTTGTTTCCTTCTCTACTAGGCATTTAGCATTTGAATTAGTTGTGAGATACCTCAAACTTCTCCACCTTCTTTAGCTCCAACCACCCTAGCCTATTTGTCTCTGTGTCTTAAGCCTCAAACATCTTAACCACAGAGTCAGCTAGCCCAGTCACCCACCAGGATACACATGAGGATATACTGATTTCTTCCGACACTTCTCCGGATCATCCCACCAAAGAAGTTCTCGGGAAGAGAGAGTGCAAAAGGAGACACCTAGACTCTACTCAAGAGTCAATCACTGAAAATCCCAACTTTCAAGGGGAAGGGTCCCCAAAATCACCACCAGACGATGTCTCATTTGGAGACGTTCTGAAACTACTAAAGCAAAGAGATGGTTGGGTTGGTTTCCCGACAACCCTTCCCAAGAGGAGTCTTTATTTCTGTAGGCTTTTGGTGCTGGTCCGTCTGCCTCCTTGGTGACTCTGCCCAATGATGAGTCAGAGGAGGAGGAATCTAATAGTCCGTTACTTCTCCTGAGGAAATTTTCTTTGGTGACTCAATCTCTAGGATGATGGAATTTTTTTAAGTGGGATTATGCTTAGGTCTCTGATATCCATAAGAAGTACTATGAGTTACTGCAGATGGAATCTCCTAAACCTACAGCTATTTTGGCTGCTTTACTGGATGTTTTCTCCAATGCATCTAAAGCGCCTGATTCTCTGCACCTTGCTCCCAAGAAGCCTGATGAGTTTTATAGGGTGCCTAAGGATTGTTTTTGTTGAAATGCCCTGCTGCTGACCACTATGTGGTGTATATAGCCTCTGATAAGCCATGTCAATTGCTTCCTTCGTCTAAGTTGCTGCCCTCTGATAAGGACAGCAGACCCAAGGACAGGCTGGGTGAGAAGGTTTATACTTTGACTACACTTTTAGGGTAGTTAATTATCAGAACCATATATGTATGTGTTGGCTCTTCTTTCTCTGGTTTATTAGCTTTTTTCTGATTTTCTAGACTCTTGACAGTAAATCTTCTGATCTTTCCTTGCTCTAGGGACTTCTTGTTAAGTAGTTCATTCTATCAAATGTAGTTATGATGCCGCACATGCCTCTTCTTGGGCTGCTGCTTTTGGTTCAGTCGTGAAGTAGGTATGCTTGGGTTAGGTTTCATCATTTACCTAATGATGCTAAGGCTAGGTTGATCGATGCTCCTTTCGATAATAAACTTTTGTTTGGGGACGCGGCTGCTGGTTTAAGTCTCTTCGGGACAAGGGGAAGGCCTTACAGGGGCTTAAATGTGTTTGTTTCTCCTGTACGTAAATTTCTGAAAAACTACTCTTCTAGGCCAGCCTTTGTTTTAGGGCAACCTTGCTATCCTGCCAAACGTAAAAAGGGTAGCAAACGGGCTCCCCCTGCTAAGGCCACTCAAACTGCAGGGATTCAAAAGCCTTCCTTTCCTGACTAACCGGGTGTTGTCTGACTATCTGCCTTTTCCCAGCCACATTCTTCTTTCTCTTTGCCTTTCTCTTCCTTTTTGGCTTCATATCTCCCAGGATTCTTGGGTTCTGTTAATCATTTATCAGAGGTATCTTTTATCTCTGGGTACTGTTCAAGAGGTGCTTGAGTCTCAGGTTCCTATTATATAATTGAAGTAGCAATTCTTCGAATGCGTCTTAATCGAACTTGAAAGCATGAAATAGCAAAATGGCATATAAGCTATTTGTTTCCCTGGGAAAGAAACTGCTTGGCCGCCTCCGTTACTTTGCCGTTTTTCTCACTGTAGTGTGATCTCGGAGTTGGTATATTTAAGTAGGGGGTGTGGAAGGCACAGCCCCCCACTTTATGTAATGTTTTGAAGTTTTTATTTCTTTTTATTTTATTTTTTTGTGAAATAGCGTTTTTTTTTCCTGGGGAAAAAAATCGAGTGTTCGGGATTGTTAGCCTTTGCTTACACGGGGTCAATAAATCAGCATTCGCTTTTTTAAGCGTTCACTGATTTAATATAGACCCTTGTGTCTCAAAGGGGGAAGGGATTTTATTCAAGAATGTTTCTTGTGCCCAGAAAAGAGGGTACTTGGAGACTAATTCTAAACCTCTGTCATCTAAACACTTTTCTGAAGGTGACTTCCTTTCGGATGTTCCTTCAGACTCTTCTTCCTCTCTTGCTCCCGTAGGCCTTTCTAGTGTTTCTGGTTCTCAAGGTTGCTTATCTCCATATTCCGATCCATCCTCTTTTCAGGATGTCTTTGTGTTTGTCTGTTGCTTCCTGGCATTTTTAGTTCTGTGCTTTGCCCTTTGGCCCTTCTACTGCCCCAGTGGTGTTCACCAAATGCCTTGCTCCTGTGATTGCTTTTTGCAGGCTTCAAGGGATCCAGATATGTCTTTACTTGGACGACCTGCTGATTCAGGCATTGTCATTGGAGGTCCTTTTGCAAAATCTTCATTTTGCTGTTTCTCTTCTTCAGAGCCTGGGGTTCATGACAAACTTCAAAAAGTCTTCTCTGGCACCTTCTCAGGATCATGTCTTTCCAGGTTGCAGGTTTCAGACCGTGTCAATGCTGGCATCCCTGCCTCCTCCAAAGGCCTTAACTCGCATTTCTTACTTTCAAAACCCTTTTGTCCTGGCCTCCATTATAGCCAGGGGGTTTCTGAGAGGTCAGGGTTTCATGGCTTCCACCATTCCTGATGCTTCATCTGGCTGGCCATACTCCACATGAGGAAGTTCCATTGGTTTCTGAAGTCAGTGTGGCTTCAGCATGTGCATCCTCTAGACTTTTACAGTTTCTCTCCTTTCTTGTCTCGAGAAGGAACTTCTCTGGTGGATTCAGCAGTTTCATTACACTCTTCCTTCTCAGGATCTGTTTACACACACTTCAGATGTGGGATGGGGTTCATCTTTTGGCTCCCTGAAGGTACAGAGTGTGGTCACCTCGTCGGCAGAAGGAGCTCATGAATGTCAGAGATGAGAGCTCTTATGGTGGCTCTTCAGGCCTTTCATCCTCTTTTCTCTCCAGAGCTTCTCAAGGTATTCACAGACAATACCACAGTTGTATGGATTATCAACAAACGGGAACAAGATCTTACCTTCTTTGCTGTCTGGCACTTCTGGTATGGGATCTGGCTGTAAAGTATCAAGTGACTCTTCAGGGAGTTTATATTCCTTCAGATCAGAACGTTGTGGCAGACTGTGTGAGCAGGTCCTTCACTCAGTCCCACAAATGGATGCTTCACAGGGATGAGGTTCTGGGCATTGTTCACCAGTGGGGAACTCCTCAAGTAGAGCTCTTTGTCTCCCTTCTGAACAATCAACTTCCTCTGTTTTTGGCCTGTTCCAGGTCCTCTGGTGTGGAAGGTGGACACACACTCATTTTCTTGGAAGAGGATTTTTTTTTATGCATTCCCTCCCCTTCCTCTCATTCTGAATTTTCTGTTCAAGATTCAACAGGATGCTCCCAAAATCATGTTGGTGATTCCCTTTTAGCTGTGACAGCACTGATTTGCTCTATTTCTGCATCTAGCCAAGGACAATCTTCACAAGTTACTTCACAGGTTAGCTCTACTCACATAAGACAAGGGATCTGTCATCCATCCCCACTTTTCCACACTTTAACTTGTACTGTTGGTGATAGGGTTTTGGTTCCTCAGACACTTTTTTTTTCTGAGAATGTGCTGCAGGTCCTGCAGGAGGCCAGGAAACCTACTGCTAGGAAATCATGCATATTTAAATGGAAGAGATTATCTATTTGGTGTCTCTCCCATAACCTGGACCCATTTTCTGTGAATGTTCCTTTGGTTCTCTCTTATTTGTGTGAGTTGCTCAATGCTGTCTTGGCCTATTCTTCTATTAAGGCCCACTTTTCAGCTCTTTCTGCTTGTCTGTCTTTAACTCCTCCTTTAGCTTCTAGATTTGAGGCCCAGCAATTTCTTAGAGGTGTCCTTAATGTTAGACCTCCCAAGAAGCCTGTGATCTTAATTTGGTTCTGGAGAAATTGACTGCGTCTCCTTTTCAACCTGTTTCAGCTTCCTTGCAACATTGTTCTTGGAAGATGTTCTTTTGTTAGCTCTTACTTCTGCCAAGACTGGTGTCTGAGTTGCAAATCCTTATGGCTTGTCTGCCCTTTTTGATATTCCATGAGGTCAAGGTGTCCTTGCGGTAGTAATCCTTTTATGCCTAAGGTGGTTAATGAGTTTCTCCTCTTCACAGACGGTGAGTGTGTGCTACGTACTTTGGATGTGCATAGACAGCTCGGATTTCTTTTTGGATAAATCAGAAAATCTGATCAGTTGTTTGTTTCCTTTCATCCTAGGTCTTTAGGATTGGCTGTTTCCAAGCAAGCTGTTTCTACCTGAATTTCAAAGGCTATTTCTTTCCGTTGCACTTTTCATGGCGAGAGCCTTCTGTCTTCTGTAAAGGCTCATACTGCTAGAGCTGTGGCTTCTTCTGGTGTTTTCTTTCAAGGGTGTAGACTCTAATTCTATTCTTGACGCAGCTACCTGGACTTGTGTGCATAGTTTTACCAAGCACTGCAAGTTGGATGGTATCTCCAGAGCTAGAGCTGGTTTTGCTAATGCTATTCTCCAAGGCTTCTTAGAATGCACTACTGTTGCTTCCTCCTCCCAAGTTTTTTCTTGAAGTTTGTCACTCTCCCATAAGTGATGAATACTGCAGCAGTGAATGTAAGGACATAGTACAGTTGCATAAAATCTTACTGTAATGGCAGATGTCCTTGCCTTCACTGCTGCAGAGCATTCACTCCCTCCCTCAATCCCCCTAGTCCTTTTTCCTTCCTGGTTGTACAGGTTCTTTGTTTTTCCTTGGACTGGTGATGTCTTTCTATTCACATGTTGCAGTGTTCATAACCTTTGGGTTATCCTCTACTCTTCTACCTGAACATCTGGCCAGCATACAAAAGCTTTAGTCACTACGAGATACTTGGGATGTCTGTTGGCCATAGGGTGTGTGGGCCATAAAAGTGACATCTGCACGTATGTTCCCCAGAACATCTCTGCAGCCAGTTGAACGTCAGCTCATCCTGCCGTCTCTGCCATCGGATCCTTCATGTTTAAGATGAGTATCCCATTGGGACCCTTTTTCTTTTTATGGTCACTGCATGCCTGCTGAGGTTTGTGCCATCCAAGAAAGAAAAGTGTAGGTGCTGACGTCAGATCCCCCATAAGGACACCCACGATCTATGCCTTTTCTGCTTGGGGCCGATTCACAACCATTAAACCTGAGCGATTTGTCAGGCCTTTGTTACTTAGACTCTTCGCAGCTATCTGCGTGCCTTAAACATCTATTTGGAAAACCAGCGTCTTAAACGCCTGGCTCAGGCGATGGAAGGACTGTCCGGTCAGACTGTCGAGCCACCAAAAAAAAAAAAGGCCAAAGTTTCCAGGCCTGAATCTACTGCTGCACCTCCTCCACCTAACTTTCCCCCTGTGACGGACGTTCGCTTGGAGAAATGTATGGAATCAGCCGATTCTGGTATAGCAGATACCAGAGGTCGCAGAACCTAGGGCTGAAAGCACATCCATGGAGGTTATGGAGACGTCTGGCGCTGACAAAGGGAACCTTGTCTTGCAACAGATGTTCAGACCAGCCATTCCATTGGTATACAACCGTCTGAACCTAGGCCCTCCTTAGGCCCTACGCCCTCCAGGTCTCTCTTTTCCTTAAAAAGAAAACGAAAGACTAAACATGTCTCTCCACCTTCTGAATGCCTGCCTGATTGGCAAGTTTTCTCCCAGAGCTTATTTAATGCCTTCATGGCCCTTAGGCCTTCAATGGCTGCTTCCCCTCTGGCTGCCCCTCCAGTTAATCAGTCCTAGCCCTCTGACTGAAGATCTTCCACTTGAAGCTGAAGACTCTTCAGATTTTTCTTCAGAAGACTCTCTCTCCTATGCCTCTCAAATATCTTCCCCTCTTGGGTATGCCTCCCCAGTGGAGGACTCTGCTGAGGCTGACTCCCCGGGAGAGGACCTCACCTTTGCAGAAACAGTCTCTTGAATGAGAGAGTTTTTTAAATGGAACTCCACTGAAATGACTGAGGTTCAAAAGAGGTATTATGAACTCTTACAAATGGATACCCTTTCTCCTTTTGCCATTCCACCAGTCGTACCAGCCTTTTTAGATGCCTTTTCTGCAGCCTCTAAGAATATTGAATCCCAACCTCAGTCCCTATAAGACCTGACAGGTTTTATTATAAGGTCCGAGAAGGTGCCAAATTTCTGATAAAATGCCCTGTTGCAGACCCTGGCACTATTTGTGTCTGCAGACAAGACCTTGTCTGCTACCTTCCACCTCTGTCCTTCCCACCTATTAAGGGCAGTAAGACTATGGAACGCATTGGCAAAAAGGTATACACCTCTGCCAGTTTGGCCTTTAGGGCTGTTGACTACCACATGCACATGTCTAAGTATGCCCTTGCCCTTTTGACTCCAGTTTTAAACTTTTGGGTGATCTTCCAGACTCGCCTACTAAGGCTCAAATATCTGATCTCATCTCCTTGTCCTTTCAAGTGACAAGACACTTTTAGATGCAGTTGTGATGCTGCAGAAGCCTCTGGCCAGATGTGCAGCTTCTGCCTCAGTGCTCAGGAGGTACTCTTGGCTGAGACTCCAACCCCTACCTGACAATATCAGGGCTACGCTTCTTGATGCACCCCTGGACAGTTTGGGGCCAAAGTGGCAGAGCTTTTCAAGACCCTTAAACAAAAAGGGAAAGAATTACAGGATTTGAAGTATTTGTGTGTCCAGTACCATAGGAAATTCACCCCAGGGATCACTTATGTGGCTCTACTCGACAGTTTTCACAGGAAAATACTTTTCTTGGGTGGCAAAAGCCAGGGTACCTTTTGGCTGGGCTTGTATAGGCTCCATGGCCGATAGCCTAGTACCTACTAATGAACCTATAAATTCTATAGGAATTATCCCACTAAGACACAGTTCATCAGAAAACATTCTGCTCTTACACCTCATTCTAGGAGCAAAAAGAGCTCGAGGAAGCAATGACTTCCTTCTAGGCATGCTCGGACACCAGCTCAAAAACCTCAGTTTCGGGAGAGGGTAGGTAATCTGTGACTAACTGCATTCTTCTCCACCCCTTCCGGATTCCATCCCCCTCTCCCTAAGACACACACTCACTGTCTTCCTGTCTGGCAAAGCATTACCTCAGACAAGTGTGTCGTATCAGGTATAGAAAAGGTTTACTTCATGAGTTGGATAATTCCTCCCTACTTAATAGACATCCACCAGCCACCGAAGTATCAACTTCCCCTTTTCCAAACGGTCTTGAACAGCCTCCTCTCTCAAGGGACTTTCCAACCTCTCCCCCTGTGAGAGAAGGGAAAGGGCTTTTACTCCAGACTTTTAGTCCCAAGGAAGCTTTTACTCCAGACTTTTAGTCCCAAGGAAGCGCTGCCCATTGAGACCTATCCTGGACCTCTCCCACCTCAACCTCTTTCTATTAAGTACCCACTTTTCGCATGCTTACACTCCAGACTCTTTCTCCTAATCATGCCTCAGGCATTTCTTGCCACTTTGGACATCAAAGTTGCATATCTGCATACCCCACAAGGCCCACTTACAGGAATTATTTACGCTTCTCTGTGGGTTCCTCGCACTTTCAATTCTCTGCTTTACCCTTTAGACTATCTGCTGCTCCAAGGGTATTCACCAAGTGTCTGCTTCCAGTGATAGCCTATTGCAGGGTCCAAGGGATTCAGATTTTTCCATACCTGGATGGACGTGATCCAGGCAGATTGCTTCACTTCCCTACACATCCATCTCCAAAAAGTAATTTCTGTTCTCCAGCCTCTGGGAAATTGATGTTGAAATCCAAAGTCCAAACTAAACCTGTCCCAGGACCAAGTTTTCTTGGGGTGCAGAATCATGACTGATGTTATGAGAACATTCCTTCCACCCCAAAAGATGTCAAGCCTGAAGGAATACCTGCTGTCTTTCCTCCACACCACTGCAATGACAGCAAGAGAATATCTCAGACTCCTAGGACATATGGCCTGTACTATACCCATGTTGCCACTGGCAAGACTCCACATGAGGAAACTTCAGTGGTAACTTCAGTGTTACCTGAGGTCTACATGGACCCAACACTCCCCACCCCTTGGACCACACCATTCCCATCCTAAGGAAGGAGATCCTTTGGTGGATGAATCAAGTCTCTGTCAATCCAGGATTTCCCTTATAACTCCAAACCTCAGTCCAGGAGATGTACACAAAAGCCTCAGACCTGGGTTGTGGAACTGCCATGGGCATCTTTAAGGTGCAAGGCACATGGACAGGCACCTTCAAGAGAGAACAGATCAGCATCAGAGAGATGAGGACCAACATCTTTGCACTGAGGTCCTTCCAACACATTCTGAAGCAAGGCCCCATGAAGTTGTTCACAAACAACACTACAGTTGCCTGGTATGTGAACAAACAGTGGGGAACAAAATCTTAATTGCTATGCAGACTTGCACTTCAGGCCTGGGAACTGCTGGATGATACAGGACTTGTGCAGCTATCCTGGGACTGGGATCCTACTGGGGCGTTAAGTTCTGGGGAAGATACATGCAGAGAACACTTTTATGATGCACGCACCCTACGGCCAACTTCAGACATCCCATGTACCTCACAGTGACTAAAGCTTTTGTATACTGGCCGGACGTTCATGTAGAAGCACAGATGATAACCCAAAGGTTATGAATACTGCAACATGGAAGAGTAGGACAGCTATGGTTATGGTAAGATTTTGCACAACTATTCTTTCCTACTGGGGCAATCAGTTCTGAGGATGGTATGCCTGAGCATCACCTTTGTGCCCTGTCCTGCGCAGGGAGCTCTTGGGTGACATTCAGTGTGCCTTGAGGCAGTCGTGGGCATTGGTGAACTGGCTGGGCATCTGGCTTTTCTCGGCAGAGAGTCCTGTGGGCGATGAATACTGCCGAGGAGAAGGCAAGAACATTTACCATTATGGTAAGATTTTACACAACTGTACTTTCTGTTACAAACTTTAATGCACTCCCATTTTGAGACTTTCGGTTAAGTCAGACCTGAAATTTCTCTCTTAGGAAAACAATTTTTCTTGTTGCTGTTACTTCTGTGAGGTGAGTTTCTAAACTCCATCCACTCTCTTTAAAATAGTCTTTGATTTTTCACAAAGACAGAATGACTTTACATACAAATCCTTCCTTTTTGCCAGAACTTGTTTGTGTCTAATATAAATCAAGTAAACAATTTGCCAGTTTTCTTTCCAAAGTTTGACAGTAAGGGAGAATACATGCTCTGTCATTTAGATGAACACAGACAACTTCACTTTTACCTCCATAGAACAAAAGGCTAAAAAAAACTGATCCGCTGTTTTTTTCCTTTTCCAAAAACAAGTTGGGAAAACCAGTATCCAAAGTTACCTTAGCCAAATGGATAGCAGATTGTATTTCCTTTGTCTGTCCTCTTGAGAGGGCTGTCATTACCCAAACCTCCAAAAGCTCATTTAGTTAGATCCATGGCTACATCATCTGCTTTTTGGGCAAAGGCTTCCATTGGTGATACTTGTGCTTTGGCCACTTGGTCCAGTTCTCATACTTTTATTGCTCATTACAATTTGGATATAATCTCCAGAAACAGGGCTGCCTTTTTGTTCTGCAGCTCTCCGGAATATTTTTCCATGTAAGCCACCCAAGATTTTTCTAGCTGGGGGCTCTGTCCAGTTTGTTGAATGCATGAAAAGTGAGAACATCGGATATTAAAGTTATGTACTCGCTATAACTATGCATATATATTGTCCATTTTCATTCCTATTCAACTTTTCTCTCTCCTTCCCCCATCCTTAACCTTTGAGAGTGACCTGATGAGGTGCATTGGAACCACCATTTCCAGTGCGAGACCCTGTTCTTCACCTGTTCTGTTTCTTCTTATTGTTATGATTACTTATACCCTAAGGAGTATTTAGCGGCAGCAAACTCGATTTGAAGTGGCGTAGTGGTGGGGGACATTCTAGGTGAGGGGAGATGCTCGAGAGTCAGATCAGGGAGTCTGGGGGAGGGTGGCCTGAGTCAGATACGGGGCCTATTCCTTGAGAAAGAATGAAAATAAACACAGATGCATAGTTATGGTGTGGGCATAACTAATTTTTGAAGGAGTCTTTATGCAAAAAAAGGTCATTTCACATTAGTTTCAAATGAAATAATTAAAAAAATTCCTTCTGAATGTGGAAGACTAAATGTACAGAGCTGTTTATGGCATTAATGGTGGGCGGGAGGCATTGGTGTCACTTTTGGTTCCAGTTCTATTGTAATGTATTGGCTTGGGTTTGTAGTTGTGAGCTGGGTTGTGTAATTGGCAACCTGTTAAATTAGTAATGGATGTTCTTCGTGTTTCACTGTTGCAGTCATCACCTGTGGGTTATCTCTGCTGTAGTAGCCCTCGGCTGGCCCGAATACCAGAGTCAGTGTTTTTGTGGATCGACTCCTGTTGCTTGCTGCCTGACATGAGTTCATCAGTGCTATAAATGAGAGCAGCCGACACCATTACACCAGTCTTTCTTGCCGTGGAGCCCATAGCAGAAGCAGTTCACAAGTGTGCTGGTCGGTCGCTACCAGAGTTTTGATTTACAGCTGAAAACGTCTAAAGCCAAGTACCCCAATGGGGATCCTTTTTTTCTTGCACTAACCGATGTCTGAAAAAGTTAACAGTTGTCTTGCCTGTGGAAAGCAAATACCACACCAAGACTTCAACTCATACCGTGTCACTTGTTTAGGCCCAGATCACTACATTCCCTGCCGGTTCTCTGCCCTCTTTAATGCGAGAACCATTCGTCATAGAGCTTTTATTGTAGCCACGGATTTTTGTCGTCCATCTTTGCATTCCAAAATGGCATCAGTCAGCCAACCATCTGTAGACATTCCGAAGAAACGTAAGGATAAATATGGAGACAGACCAGACCACACAAGGCCAAGCATTCTGACGACTCTACCACTAAGGTTGTCAGTTCTCCGGAATTCAGTGAGGCACTTTCGCAGCCCCTGATGCCCGATTCGATACCTTCGCATGTCTCTACTGAGACCCTTTCAGAGTCCGGAATGCTGCAGAAATCTTTGTCTCTGAGTCTTTGGTTGATGTTCATTGTGTTTCACTGTTGCAGTCATTACACTAGGGTTATCCTGCTGGCAGGCTACCCACAGTCGGCCAGAGTTCCAAAGTCTAGGTCCGGCTTCGGTTGCTGTCGCCTCTTCCCCTGACATCAGTGCGCCAGGGGTATAAAAGATGCAGCCGACGCCATTTTCTTCAGTCTTTCTTGCCGTGCGGTGCCCGAAGTAAAAGCAGTTCGCAAGTGCCGGTCGGCAGACTCCTGAGATTTTCGAAATCTAATTTCAGAACCGAAGTCTTCAATAAAGCTAAGTACCCCATTGGGGAAACTTTTTCTTGCTCCAGACCGATGTCAGTAGAAGTTAACTATTGTATTTCTTGTGGGAAGCAAATACCTCATAAAGATTTTCACTCTTACTGTATTTCTTGCCTAGGTCCTGACCACGACGTTGCTAGTTGTCAGTTTTGTGCTAGATTCAACCAACACACTAAGCATCGGTTTGATTTTGCTTTACATTACTTTGGCCGAAGATTTAACTACATGATGCCGTCGGAACAACCGACGACTGGAATTCATAAAAAACGCAAAGACAAAGAAAAGGACAGGCATCCAAGGTCCAAAACCGAAGAAGCCTCTTCTAGGCCAGTCGCCGGTTCTCAGTGAAGCGCTTTCGCAGCCCCTAACACCCGCTACCTCAGAGCCACAGGCCGCATCCGACTCCCACGTAGAGACACCTAGGCCTCTGGAAACTCAAGGTATTGGGCCTGAGGAAACTATTCCTTCAGATGGGTCTGGAGCCGCTGAGCAGGCATCGGCTTCTGAGGGTGTTTTCAGACCTTCACAACTTACTATTAAGTCCACTACAGCAGCCAAGGCAAAGTCAAAAACACCATTAAAGACAAGGAAACAAGTACAGCATTCTCCAGGACAGTCATCCATGCCAAAGAAACAGATGCTTAAAATGGCTGAGGACCTAATTACTTTGATCAGGGGTTCCCATCCCCCTCCTGATAAAAGGCCTAGGCAAGACACTATGACTCCTCTGACCAGATTTCTATTTTCTGTGATTCCTCTTCAGATCAAGGTTATTCTCTCCCTCCCTATGAGGACTCTGATGCAGAAGAATCTATACCTTCAGCCTCTCCGCCTGAGGATTACTCTTTTGGGGAAACCTTGCACACCATGAGGGAACATTTCCATTGGGAGAGCCAGGATTATTCAGAATCCAAGAAAAGGCTCCGAGACTTCCTTTTATTGCCTCAACACAGGCCCCTGGCTATCCCTCCTGTGCTTGATATTGTTGAAGATGTTTTCTCTGAATCCAGTTTGTCTCCTGATTCTTTACCCCCTGCACCAGTCAAGCCTGACAGGTACTACAGGGTACCAGACTCTCATAAATTTCTTTATTAAAACCCTGCTGCTGATCCAGAAACAATTTCTCAGGGTCCCAAAGGGGTTAAGGCTTCCACTGCAAAAAACCCTGTCCCCTCTGATAGGGATTCCAGAGCTCTGGATAGATGGGGGAAAAAGTTTACCCTTCTGCTGCTTTAGCTGTAAGGGCTTTAAACTGCCAGTTTCACATGCTTAAATATCAACAATATCTAATGTATTTGTTAAAACAGAAAATGCTTACAAACTCAGAATGTCCTGACAATAAGGAAATGCAGGATTTATTGCATGCAGCTGAACAAGTGGGAAAGCATACTCTGCAATGTGGTTTTGATTTATTAGAGGCTTCTTGCAGAGCCGCAGTTACAGGCTCTGTCATTCGAAGGCATGCTTGGTTAAAAGAACAATGTTTACCTGATCATGTTAAAGTAAAATTATTGGATGCTCCACTACAGCATGATACTTTGTTTGGTGTTAAGGCAGAAGAGGTGTTAAAGAAAATGGAGGATAAAGCAAAATCAATGCAGACAGTAAAGGATTTCTTACAGGGTCAGCCACCTAGATTTAGCAGAAACTGGCCTTCTAAAAATTGGTCCTTTCCTGTGTCAGGCCACAGAGGCAGATACAGGCGCCCAAGAGGCAGATCTCAGCCCCAAGGCTCATACAGACCTAAACAATAAACAATGGGGAGCTTCAGCCCCCAAAGGCGGAGAAGACAAATCACAACCTTATAAGAAACGGTCCCAATGACTTCCCTCTGCAAATGCCAAGCACTTACCTTTTGGCAGCACCCTTAGGGGGAAAGCTAGCACTTTTCGCACAAAATTGGCACATGATCACCCAGGACAAATGGGTACTGAATATTGTTTCTCAGGGTTACAGATTCCACTTTCACACCCTTCCAAAATCAAAAGGTATGCCAGACCTGCCACAAATCCAATGGGCAGAGGCACAAAAACAAATTTCTGCTTTCTTGGACATGAGAGCTATTCAAAGAGTACCACAGCAAGAACAGGGACAAGGATTTTACTCAAGACTTTTCCTGGTACCCAGAAAGGACAAAGCCTGGAGACCAATACTGGACCTGTCAATCCTAAATACTTTCCTGGATGTTCCGAAATTCAAAATGTTAACACTGCAGCAACTTCTACCCATGTTGGACAAGAAGGCTTGGCTAGTTACTTTGGACCTCAAGGAGGCATACCTGCATGTCCCAATCAGACAATCTTGCAGAAGATACCTCAGATTCATAGCTGGCTCAATGCATTACCAATTCTCTGCACTGCCCTTTGGCTTATCTACTGCACCCAGGGTCTTCACAAAATGTCTGGCACCAGTAATTGCATTTTGCTGACAAAAAGGAATTCAAATATATCCCTACTTGGACGACTGCCTTATTCAAGTAGAGAGCAAGGACATTCTACTAAAGCATCTGGCGTTTGTAAAAAGATTACTAATTTGCGTAGGGTACACAGTAAACGAAAAGAAGTCAAAACTAGTGCCCTCTCAAGAGATAATATTCCTGGGTGCAAGCTTAAATACAACTGCCCAGATGGCTTATCTCATGCCAGACAAGCAAAGGCAACTGACTCATTACTTTCAAATGATGGCAACAAAGACCCAGCTCCCTGCAAGAAAAATTCTGCAGGCTCTGGGCTTCATGGCATCCTGCATTCTACTAATTCCATATGCAAGACTGCATATGAGGAAACTACAATGGTATCTAAAATGTGTTTCGACTCAACATTGCCACAGCCTGGAAACAATGATATCTCTTATTCCCTGCCTGCAACAAGAGTTTCGATGGTGGGCCCTGGCCTGTCATCACAACAAGGGACAGCCTTTCACCTTACCCACAGCCAGGCAGACAATAACAGATGCATCGGATTATGCCTGGGGGTCACACATGGCAGGAAAATGTATTCAGGGCACGTGGCCCAAGGAACAAATGCATCTTCACATCAATCAAAGAGATGCTAGCTGTACAGCATGCCCTGACAGCCTTCAAGGCTCTATTACATCCAGGACAACTATTACTAAAGACGGACAATACCACAGTTATGTGGTACATAAACAAGCAAGAGGGCACACATTCCGACCCCCTCTGCAGGCAGGCCATGACATTGTGGAACACAGCACTGACCTATCAAGTACATTTGCAGGCAGAATTCCTGCCAGGAAAGAAAAATACTCTGGCAGACGAACTAAGCAAAAATCTCATGGATCCTCACGAATGGAAACTAAATCCACAGGTCTTCAGCATGATAACAAGGAAATGGGGATGCCCAGCCATAGATCTATTTGCCTCCCCTCACAACTGCCAACTACAGAGATTCTGCACAAGGACTTATCACTCACAAGCATGGAAAGTGGATGCTCTATCATTCAGCTGGAAAACGCTGACAGTTTATGCCTTTCCTCCACGGCCTCTTCTTCCCAAGGTACTCCTAAAAGTCAGACGAGAGAAGCCAAAAATGATTCTGATTGCCCCAGACTGGCCACACCAGCACTGGTACACAATCGTAAAGAGCTTGTCTCAAGGCCCAGCCTGGCCTTTACCTCAAATTCCTCATCATCTGACTCAACAAAACAATCAGATTCTGCACAGTCAACTCAGAACCTTAAATCTGGCTGCATGGCAGATAATATAGCCACTCAGACCACACCTCTCTCTAAAGCTGTTGTGGATGTCATTTTAGAAGCCAGGAGGCCCAGCACTAGGAAATCTTATGCAGAAAAATGCAAGAGATTCTGTGCTTGGAACCAGGCACAAGGACTCGAACCACTTGTTCCAAATATACCTCAGATTTTACAATACCAAACTGAGATGCTGGACAAAGGCCTATCCTTCTCATCAATTAAGATCCATGCCTCTGCCATTTCAGCTCATTACAATACGGAACCTCCAATTTTCTCTCGTCCACTACTAAGACAGTACCTCAGAGGGGCAAAAAACATAAGACCCCCAAGAAGAGCACCGATACCTACATGGGATGGGACCTCAATTTTGTTTTAGTAAAGCTCACACTGCCTCATTTTGAGCCAGCCAATACAGCTGATATAAAATTCTTATGGAAAACTGCTCTACTCCTCGCAATAACTTCAGCAAGAAGAGTCTCCGAGTTACAAGCATTGATGGCAGTGGAACCTTTCATCATTTTTCATCAGGACAGAGTTTCTCTAAGGACAAACCCAACATTTATGCCAAAGGTAGTATCCAGTGTGGCTCTTAACCAAACCATTCATTTGCCAACATTTTATCGAAATCCCCAGAATAAAGGGGAGAGAGTTATGCACGCTTTGTACATACACAGACAGCTACGCTTCTATTTGGACAAAACAAAAGCTTTCAGAAAAACTGAGCAACTGGTTGTAGCTTATGCTGCAGGATCACAAGGAAAGCCTGTCTCAAAGCAGACTGTTTCAAAATGGATAGGACACTGCATTCATTTCTCCTATTCAACTTGGCAAGCCAGTGCCTAAGGGCATTAGGTCACATTCAACCAGAGCAGCAGCCACTTCAGCAGCCTTCCTCAGAGGAGTGTACCAACCAAAGACATTTTAGAGGCTGCAACCTGGAGTTCAGTGCACACTTTCACCAAGC
Source organism: Protopterus annectens (assembly GCF_019279795.1). Lineage (NCBI taxonomy): Eukaryota > Metazoa > Chordata > Ceratodontiformes > Protopteridae > Protopterus > Protopterus annectens. Next base: position 174,069,189 of record NC_056735.1, on the reverse strand, counting down.
ACTACCACTTACCTCTCTACTCTAAATACAGAGCAGGCTTTGCCACTGCAGTTCTGCAGGGCCTTGCAGCCTCACCTAATCCTATTTAGATCCAGCCACCCAACCTCAGCTTTGAGATTCAACCCAAGTGTAATCACTGCAGCAGTGAAACACGATGAACATAGTACAGTTGTGTACCTACCATAAATGTAGATGTTCGAGTGTATTCACTGTTGCAGTCCAGGTTACCCTCCCACCATCCCCCTTTCTTTTGCTGGGTCTTATCTGTACTTCTCTATCCTATACAACCTTTTTGGTGTATTTGCTTGTAGATGAAGGAAATGTTTTTTTTTGTGCATGCATTTCTTATTGCTATATTTTTCAGCCTACCTATTTGGGGCACCTGACATCTGGGGCAAGAAAAATTGAAGAAAATGGCGTTGGCTGCATCTTATACCCCCTGGCGCACTGACGTAAGGGAAGAGGCGACAGCAACCGACGCCGGACCTAGACTTTGGAACTCTGCCCGACTGCGGGTAGCCTGCCAGCAGGATAACCCTAGTGTAATGACTGCAGCAGTGAATACACTCGAACATCTACATTTATGGTAGGTACACAACTGTACTTTTCTGCCTTGATTTGGTCCGGAGCCGCAATCCAGGCACCACTTCCGAGGAGGCCTTTCGCAGTACTGATTCCAGACAAAAAAAGTGTTCTCTTCCAACTACCGTTCCTCTTAGACCAATGGATTCTCTTAGGCCTAGAGGCAAGGCCACTCCCAGGAAAACTACCTCTAGCCACCATGTTACTCCTGCTCCTCCTACCCCAACTCAAATGCTTAAAATGGCAGAGCATCTTATTACCCTTATCAGGAGTAGTTAGGCCACAACTTCTTAAAGGAAGAGATCTTTCTCCTGAAATACTAACAGAACAGGATTCTGAGGGGTCTGATTTTTCAGATTTTAAGGAGGAACAACCACCTCTGACTGCTTATGATGATTCAGATGCAGAAGAATGCATTCCCTCTGCCTCCCCACCAGAAGATCTTTTCTTTGGGGAAACCCTTCACACCCTCATTGAACATTTCCACTGGGAATCCCAGGACTTCCCTCAGTCTAAGAAAAGATTGAGAATTTCTAGACCTGCCCCAGCACAGACCCTTGGCCATCCCTCCTGTCTTAGAGGTGGTTGATGTCTTCCAGGAATCATTTTTAACTCCTGATGCCCTTCCACCTGCTCCCAGAAAACCTGACCGGTATTGCAGAGTACCGGATTCTCACAAATACCTGTACAGAAATCCTGCTGCAGACCCAGAGATCATTACACAGAGACCAAAAGGAGCTAAGGCTTGATCTGAAGTAGTTAACTTCATTTGTTCATCAACCTGTGGGTATCTGATCCGAATCGGATCCGAGCCGGCAACTTTATTCAGCTAAGATCCGAGCTCCAAGCTCCTCCCCCTTACCCATAACCCCCTGCCATCCTTCTCTGTCCTCAGATCTCGTTTGCCGCGGCTTATTCAAGCATCTAGAAGAGTTTCCAAGCATTGGGTTTTGTGAGTTTTACAAAAATTACCTGTTTTTTTACCTAGTTTTTTACTTTAGTCTGTAGACGAGTGAGTGTTTTTTTCCCCTTTTCTGTTAAATTGATAATCTTGGTAAATTTTCCTTTTGTTAGTTAGTTTAGCCTTCCCCCTCCCCTGTGTGTGTGAAGGTGTGTGCGGTTTGGGCCTATCTTATTACCATGACTGAGACCCCTAAAGCTTTCTTTTCCAAATGCACCGAGTGTGTCCATAAGCTATCCCCAGCGGATGGCCGCACTCGGTGTGTTATCTGCCTTGGGGTTGGCCATCTCTCTTCGGGCTGCACAATTTGTGCAGCCTTCAACCCCAGGGCTTTGAGGGACAGGAGGTCGAAGCTGATTCTGGCGGGACTTCTGCCCCCGGACTCTGCTTCGTCCTCTTTTCCCTCGGCGGCACCAGCTGCGACCGCAGCGGTCCCGCCTTCCATCCCTGCTCCCCTGGCCGGGACTCACCCTCCCACCGTGGCTCAGGAGGAGAGGGAATCTAGGAGGGAGAAAAGGAAGGAGAAGCACCACAAGCAGCGGGCTGAAGCTTCCTCTTCAGCTCCGCCAGCCAAACGGCCTCTTCTAGGACATCTGGGCCTTCTCCTTCCCGGCTCCATTCACCTTGATTTTCCCCGGAGCCAGAGGAGGAGACCCGGTCACCTTCGAGGTGGCACTCCAGGCAAGCCTTGGTGGCCTCGTCTAGATCGACCCGAAGTTTGTCCAATGCAGATATGGACCGGATGATGCGTGGGTTTTTCCAGGCCCAACTGCAGATGGGAGTGATCTTGCCCCCCCCCCCCCCGGGGGGGGGAGGTCGACCTAATTTTTCGCCCTGATTGCTCCTTCTCCAACCCACTATCTGGGTTCGGAGCCATCGGAGCCGGGGGAGGCTCGGCACCGATAGTACACCCTACTTCGGCTCCGTCCGCACCCTCGAGTTTGTCGGGTCCATTTTCAGATCCGAGCTCTCGGAGCCGAGAGCTGAGCTTCACATCCGGAGGTGTCAGTGTGTCTTCTGCTCCGTCTCGGTCGGAGCATTCTGGCCCTTCCGATCCGATTGCATCCGCACCGGCTCCGGTCCACGCCTCGGATCCAAAGGGACTGCTCTCGGATCCTATAGAGAGCAGATGTTCATCGTGTTAAACTGCTGCAGTCATTACACTTGGGTTATCCTGTCATCAGGTGGTCCCGCAGTCGGCTAGACTTCCAAAGTCTTGGTCTGGCATCGGTTACTGTCACTTCTTCCCTGACGTCAGTGCGCCAGGGGTATATAAGATGCATCCGATGCCATTTTCTTCAGTCTTTCTTGCCGCACGGTGCTCGAAGCAGAAGCAGTTCACAAGTGCCGGTTGGCCGACTCCTGAGATTTTTGAAGTCGAAATTCAGATCCGAAGTCTTCAATAAAGCTAAGTACCCCGTTGGGGAAACTTTTTTCTTGCCTCAGACCGATGTCAGAAAAAGTTAATAATTGTATTTCTTGTGGGAAGCAAATACCTCATAAGGACTTCCACTCTTACTGTATTCCATGCCTAGGCCCTGATCACGAAGTCACTAGTTGTCGGTTTTGTGCTAGATTTAACAAAAGCACTATAAAAATATGTTTTGATTTTGCTTTGCACTACTTTGGCCAAAGGTTCAATTATACCATGCCGTCGGATCAGCCGACGACCTCAATACCGAAAAAATGCAAAGACAAGGGTAAAGACAGGCATCTAAGGTCCAAAACCGACGAAACCTCTTGTAGGCCATTCACCGGTTCTCAGTGAGGCGCTTTTGCAGCCCCTGACACCCGCTACCTCAGAGCCACAGGCTGCTTCCGACTCCCACGTGGAGACAGCTAGGCCTCTGGAAACTCAAGGTATTGGGCCTACGGAAACTAATCCCTCAGATGGGTCCGGAGCCGCTGAGCAGGCTTCGGCTTCTGAGGGTGTTTTCAGACCTTCACAACTTACCATTAAAACAACAGCCAAGACAAAGGTACCATTAAAGACAAAGAAACAAGTACAGCATTCTCCTGGACAGTCCTCCATGCCTAAGAAACAGATGCTTAAAATGTCCGAAGACCTCATTACTCTAATCAGGGGTTCCCATCCCCCTCCTGAGAAAAGGCCTAGGCAGGATACAGACAATGATTCCTCTGATCAGGTTTCCATTTCCTCTGATTCCTCTTCAGACCAGGGATACTCTCTACCCCACTATAAGGACTCTGATTTGCATACCATGAGGGAGCGTTTCCAATGGGAAAGTCAGGATTACTCAGAATCCAAGAAAAGGCTCAGGGATTTCCTTTTATTGCCTCAGCACAGGCCGTTGGCTATTCCGCCTGTGCTAGACATTGGGGATGATGTGTTCTCTGACTCCAGCTTATCTCCTGATTCTTTGCCCCCTGCTCCAGCCAAGCCAGACAGGTACTATAGAGTCCCTGACTCACAAGTTTCTTTACAAAAACCCTTCTGCTGATCCAGAAACTAGTTCCCAGGGTCCCAAAGGGGTTAAGGCTTCCATTGCAAAAAATCCAGTACCCTCTGACAGAGATTCCAGAGCTTTGGATAGATGGGGGAAGAAAGTATACACTTCAGCAACCTTAGCAGTAAGAGCTTTAAATTGCCAGTTTCACATGCTTAAGTACCAGCAGTATTTAATGGCTCAGTTAAAACAGAAAATGCTTGCAAGCTCAGAAGCTCCTGATTGTAAAGAAATGCAGGATTTATTGCATGCAGTTGAACAGGTGGGAAAACACACTCTGCAATGTGGTTTTGATTCTTTAGAGGCCTCTTGTAGAGCCGCAGTTACAAGTTCTGTGATTCGAAGACATGCTTGGTTAAAAGAACAGAGTTTACCTGATCATGTTAAGGCAAAATTATTGGATGCTCCTTTACAGCATGATACCTTGTTTGGTGTTAAGGCAGAAGAGGTGTTAAAGAAAATGGAGGATAAAGCTAAATCTATGCAAACAGTCAAGGATTTCTTATAGGTACAGCCACCTCGGTTTAGCAGAAATTGACCAACAAAGAATTGGTCCTTTTCGGTGTCAGACAGGCCACAGAGAGGCAGATACAAACGCCCAAGAGGCAGATCTCAACCCCAAGGCTCAAACAGACAACAACAGTGGGGCACCTCAACCCCAAAAGGAGGTGAGGACAAGTCTCAACCTTACAGGAAACAATCACAATGACTTTGCCCTTCGTACGCCAAGCACGTCCCTTTTGGAAGCCCCCTTAGGGGGAAAACTAGCACTTTTTTCTCAAAACTGGCAGACAATCACCAAAGACAAATGGGTTCTGAATATTGTGTCTCAAGGTTACAGGTTCCACTTTCATACTTTACCAAGGCTAAAAAATGCCAGACCTGCCACAAGATCAATGAGCAGAGGCACAAAAACAAATTTCAGCCCTCATGGACATGAGAGCTATTCAAAAAGTACCTCAACAGGAACAAGGACAAGGATTTTACTCAAGAATCTTCCTGGTCCCCAGAAAGGACAAGGCCTGGAGGCCCATACTAGACCTTTCAATTCTAAATACTTACCTGGATATTCCGAAATTCAAAATGTTGACATTACAGCAGCTTCTACCCATGCTGGGCAAGAAGGCTTGGCTTGTTACTCTGGACCTCAAAGAGGCATACCTGCATGTCCCTATCAGACAAAATTGCAGAAGATACCTCAGATTCAAAGCTGGTACAATGCACTACCAATTCTCTGCACTGCCCTTTGGCTTATCTACTGCGCCCAGGGTCTTCACAAAGTGCCTGGCACCAGTAATTGCATTTTGCAGACAAAAAGGAATTCAAATATATCCATACCTGGACGACTGCCTCATTCAAGCAGAGACAAAGGACATTCTTCTACAGCATTTGGCATTTGTAAAAAGGTTGCTAATTTCTCTAGGGTACACAGTAAACGAAAAAAAATCAAAACTAGTGCCCTCGTAACAGATTATATTCCTGGGTGCCAGCTTAAATACAACGGCCCAGATGGCTTACCTCACGCCAGACGAACAAGTTCACCTAACTCAATATTTTCAATTACTGTCAAAAAAGTCCCATCCCCCTGCAAGACAAATTCTGCAGGCCCTGGGATTCATGGCATCCTGCAGTCTACTAATACCATATGCCAGACTGCATATGAGGAAATTGCAATGGTACCTAAAAAGTGTTTGGACTCAACACTCTCACAGTTTAGAAGCAGTAATACCAGTGATACCCTGCCTACAACAGGAGTTTCGATGATGGGCACAGGCATGTCACCTAAACAAGGGTCAGCCTTTTACCCAACCCACAACCAGGCAAACTCTAACAACAGATGCTTCGGATTGCACCTGGGGGAGCACACGTGGCAGGAAAATGCATTCAGGGCAAGTGGACCACAGACCAGATGCATCTTCACATCAATCAAAAAGAGATGATGGTTGTTCAAAATGCCCTAACAGCTTTCAAGGACCTTCTGCATCCAGGACAGTTATTACTAAAGTCAGACAACACCACAGTAATGTGGTACATAAACAAGCAAGGGGGCACTCATTCTTATCCCCTGTGCAGGCAAGCCATAACCTTGTGGAACACAGCTCTAACGTATCAAGTTCACCTGCAAGCACAATTCCTGCCAGGAAAGAAAAATACTCTGGCAGACGATCTAAGCAGAAATGTCATGGACCCTCACGAATGGAAATTGAATCCACAAATCTTCAGCATGGTAACGCAAAAATGGGGATGCCCAGACATGGATCTTTTTGCCTCCCCACTGAATTGCCAACTACAAAAATTCTGCACAAGGACTTACCACAAACAAGCATGGAAAGTGGACGCTCTCTTGTTCAGCTGGAAAAACCTAAAAGTTTATGCCTTCCCGCCACTGCCTCTCCTTTCAAAGGTACTCCTAAAAGCCAGACAAGAAAAACCACAGATGATCCTGATTGCTCCAGACTGGCCACGCCAGCACTGGTACCCCATCTTAAGGAACTTGGCTCAAGGACCACCATGGATTTTGCCTCAAATTCCACTCCTTCTGACTCAACAAAACAATCAGATCCTGCACGGTCAGCTCAAAACCCTAAACCTAGCTGCATGGCAGATACATTAGCCAAACAGGCAACACCTCTCTCTAAAGCTGTTATGGATGTCAATTTGGAGTCCAGGAGGCCTAGCACCAGGGAAGCTCACTCAGAAAAATGGAAGAAATTCTGCGCCTGGAACCAGGCTGAAAACCTTGACCCTCTTGTTTCAAACATTCCTCAGATTTTACAATACCTAACTGAGATGTTGGACAGAGGCCTATCCTTCTCATCAATTAAGATCCACACCTCTGCCATTTCAGCACATTACAACACGGATCCTCCTTTATTCTCTCATCCCTTGCTAAAGCAGTACCTCAGAGGGGCTAAAAACATAAGACCGCCCCGGAGAGCACCAACACCGACTTGGGACCTCAATTTCATTTTGGAAAAACTGAACCTACCACCTTTTGAGCCAGCCAATACAGCCGATCTAAAATTTTTGTCATGGAAAACAGCTCTGCTCCTGGCAGTAACTTCAGCACGAAGAGTCTCAGAGCTACAGGCATTAATGGCAGTGGAACCTTTTATAATTTTTCATCAGGACAGGGTTTCTTTAAGGACAAACCCTGCCTTTATGCCAAAGGTGATATCTAGTGTGGCTCTTAACCAAACCATCCATTTGCCAACTTTTTATCCAAACTCCCAGAATAAAGGGGAGAAACTTCTGCATTCTTTGGACATACACAGGCAGCTACGCTTCTACTTGGACAAAACAAAATCTTTCAGGAAAACTGAGCAACTGTTTGTAGCATATGCTGCAGGATCACAGGGCAAGGCTATCTCAAAGCAGACTATATCCAAATGGATAGGACACTGTATTAGTTACTGCTACACACAGCATGGAAAATCAGTCCCAAATACCATTAGGCCACATTCCACCAGGGCAACAGCCACTTCAACAGCCTTTCTTAGAGGAGTACCTACCAAGGAAATTTTTGAGGCTGCAACTTGGAGTTCAGTGCACACCTTTACCAAGGATTACCACCTGCCTCTTTACTCTAAATCCAGTGCAGGATTTGCCACTGCAGTTCTGCAGGGCCTCCTAGCCAATCCTAACTCTTTATAGACCAGCCACCCAACCTTGGCTTTGGGATTCAGCCCAAGTGGTAATGACTGCAACAGTATAACACGATGAACATAGTACAGTTTTGTACCTACCATAAATGTAGATGTTCAAGTGTTCACACTGCTGCAGTCCAGGTTACCCTCCCTCCATCCCCTCTGAACTAGCTGGACTTATCTATACCTTTCTATCCTATACAACCTTTGTGGTGTATTTGCTTGTAACTGAAGGTATTGTTTTTATTTTATATGTATTTTTTTTATTAGCAATATGTATTGCCTACCTATTGGGGGCACCTGACATCTGGGGCAAGAAAAACTGAAGAAAATTGCGTCTGATGCATCTTATATACACCTGGCGCACTGATGTCAGGGAAGAAACAACAGCAACCGACGCCAGACCAAGACTTTGGAACTCTGGCCGACTGCGGGACCGCCTGACGGCAGGATAACCCAAGTGTAATCACTGCAGCAGTGTGAACACTCTAACATCTACGTTTATGGTAGGTACAAAACTGTACTTTCTCCTTTGGTGTTCGATGTTGTGCAGAGGGTCTTGTCGAGGGACTCGAGACCCCAGACTCCTGCTGCGGTTCCACCCATCACTCCCTCTCAGACGGGCCTACCTTCCATCACTCGGCCCCAGGGACAGCCTGCGCCTACGTCCCAGATAGTTCCCTTAGAGGAATAGGATGTGGTTGGTGAGGCATCCTCGGACAGCCCCCCCGAGGAAGTTCCTCACAATCGTAAGCGCAAGAGGAGGCACTTGGACTCCCCCTAGTCCCTGACAGAGGACACAGACTTAGAGGAAGGTGAAGGTTCTCCAAGGTCACCCCCCGAGGACGTCTCCTTCCTAGACATTATGGAAATGCTTCGTATTAGAGGGGGGTGGTCAGCCCAAAAACCTTCCTCCGATGAGTCTGTGTTTCTGGAGGCGTTTGACGCAGGCCCATCTACCTCTTAGGTGTCCCCTCCTGCCGATCCCCAGGTAGATCTGATCACTACCAGGGCATGGAAGGAACCGGACACTGTGGAGCCCATACCAAGGAGACCAGACAAAATTCTCAGTCCACCCACAGATAGAACGGTCTGGAGGAAGGGTGCTCTGGTAGATGCCATGTTGGTGGCGGCTGCCACCAAGATGGAAATAGCCCAGCAGAGTTCCTCAGTCCACCCTCCCGACAAGGAGTCTCGAACGATGGACCGCATAGGGAAGCGGATGTTCGCTTCAGCCACATTCTCAGTAAGGTCGCTGAACTATATGGCACATGTGATATGTCTCCAGCGGGATTTCATCAAAGAATACGCCAGGTCGCCCCCAGAGTCCATGCCGGCCGATGATAAGAAAACATTCTCTGCTCGAATGGCCACTCTTAAGTCCATTTCAAACACTTCTCTGCGGCTTCTTTCCCATGCTACGGAAGGAGCCGCTAGAGCTAGTGGAGCGGGCATTGTCTTATGGCGGCATGCTTGGCTCCATCTCTGCGACTTTGCGGTACCCTTCAAGGCGTCCTTCGCAAATGCCCCTTTTGACGGCTCTTCGCTGATCTGCAAGACTGTCTGCGACACGCTGGTCCAGACCGAGAAAGATGGGAAGACGTCTGCTGTCGGGATCCGCTTCTCGGCTCCCCAGAGGTCCTTCTCCAGGAACCAAAGAGGACAAAAGAAGATATGGTTCCGGAAATCCCAACAGTCCCGTTTTGCTCTGGACCCCTTGTCCTTCAGAGGCAGAGGAGGACCGGGTGGATGCTGGCCCAGAGGCAGAGGGGGACCGAAGAATTTCGGGTCAAGAGAACCTTTTTTGGATCGGCCCACGCAGCAGCCCTGAGGGGTTACCCGACTGCTCCACTCTGGAGGCAGTCTGGGGGCGTTTCTCGAGGCACCTAGCAGTTTGGGAGTCCTTTACAACGGATCGCTGGGTGCTTCGAATCATACCCAGAGGTTACACTATCCCCTTTCTGAATCTCCCTCTCAAATCCCGGAGCCTCCCCGATGTCCCACCCAATCAAAGGGAGGCAGCAGCCACAGAAATAAAGCAGCTGCTAGAAAAAAGAGCAATCCAGCCCGTCCCCCAAGATCAGTCTGGATCAGGCTTCTACTCCAGGTTCTTTCTGGTGCCAAAAAAGACAGGGGAACTTAAGACCAACCTCGACCTGTCCACTCTAAACCTGTCAGTTGCCAAAGAAAAGTTCCGGATGGTCACCATTCAATCCATTCTTCCACTCCTGCAGGAGAACGACTGGATGTGCTCTACAGACCTCAAGGATGCGTGCTACCACATTTTGATGGACAGACGATCCAGAAGGTTTCTCCGCTTCCAGCTGGGAGCCAGCCACTACCAGTTCAGGGTCCTTTCCTTTGGTCTCACCACAGCCTCCAGGGTGTTCACCAAAGTGATGGCAGTTGTAGCGGCCCACCTGAGGCTTCAGGGAATACAGGTCTTTCCGTACCTAGACGACTGGCTCCTGACCGCCCCCACCAGGCATCTACTCTGTTCAGCCTGGAATTACTTCCTTCACTTGGCCTCTCATTTGGGAATCTCAATCAGTCTCAAGAAATCCTCCCTTCAACCAACTCAAACTTTGGATTTCATAGGGGCCAGGCTAGACACAAACCTGTTGAGGGCCTTCCTAACTCCGGACAGGCTTCGAACTTTGACACTCCACGTGCTGGCCCTCCTACAATCCCCGGCTCCTCCAGCGTAATTGGTCTCGAGGGCGCTAGGTTCCATGGCTGCAGCCATCAGTCTGTTGCCTCTAGCTCATCTAAACATGAGGGTCCTACAATGGACCTTGCAGGTTCAATGGTCCATCCTGCAACATCCGCTAAGTGCACCTATCTCCGCAAGAAATCCCTACTCTGGTGGATCCAGTCCTCAGATCTCCGGGAAGGGCGTCCCTTCTCTATGGCCCCACCCCAAGCCACGGTAACCACGGATGCTTCTTGCCTCGGGTGGGGGAGCATTGCATGGGCAGAACCGTCCAAGGCATGTGGACCCATTCGGAGACCTTGTTGCACATCAATATCCTAGAGATGAGGGCGGTGCTTTTAGCGTTGCAAGCACTCCAGGCCCTTCTTCCCTTAGGGACAGTTGCGATTCAATCAGACAACATGTCAGTAGTCTGGTATATCAACAAACAGGGGGGAACTAGATCCTATCCGCTATGTTGAGAGGCCATGAGAGTTTGGGAATGGGCGATCGCCAACAACTGCTTTCTCATAGCAACGCACATTCCGGGTCGGTCGAACATTTTGGCAGACAGGCTGAGTCGAACCATCCTCTCACCTTACGAGAGTGGTCTCTGAACCCGAGAGTAGCGAAGCAAATCTTCCTCAAGTGGGGTCAACCTTGCTGCGATCTACTCACGTCGCCTTCAAACGCTAAGTGCAGCGAGTACTTCGCTCTACTTCCCCCACCAGGGGAATCCCCCAGAGACGCTCTAGTCCATGTTTGGCCATCCGGTCTACTTTATGCTTATCCACCTCTTCCTCTCATGATAAAATTGTTGCAGAAAGCTCGTCGGTTGGGGAGCAGAGTGATCCTCATAGCCCCATTCTGGCCTCGTCAGACGTGGTTCCCTTGCCTATGGTCTCATCTAGTCAATCCTCCATGGATTTTGGATCCCATTCCTGATCTGATATCTCACCCCCTTGGGTTGACAACCCCAAACCTGGACAATCTCAAGCTTACAGCTTGGTTTATCCAGTTCCAGTCATAGCTAGGATTCCCGGTATCTCCTCTTCCATTAAAGCTATTTTAGTAGCCGCTCATAAACCTTCTACCAGAAAGGTCTATAAGAGCAAATGGAAACGTTTTTCGATCTGGGCGGAACATAGAAATTTGGATCCCTTTACAGCCCCGATACCAGCTGTTTTGGATTTTTTGTCATACTTATTTGATCAGGGTGCCAGCTCCTCCACCGTCAAAGTCCAGTTAGCAGCAATTTCACACTTTCATGTGGGAAATGATCGCTGTTCTTTAGCTTCTTCCAAAATCTGCAAGACCTTCGTAAAGGGTACCTTCCTGTTAAGGCCTCCTGTTAAGGATGCAGTCCCTCCGTGGGATTTCACTCTTTTTCTCCAGGCTCTTACTGGCCCTCCGTTTGAACCTGCAGCTTCGGTGGATCTAAAATATTTATCCTGGAAAACGGCTTTTCTCATTGCTATCACTTCGGCTAGAAGGGTTTTGGAAATTCAAGCCCTTTGCGCCAGACCTCCATATCTGGTCTTTCATAAAGACAGAGTTTCCCTCAGGACCAATCCCTCTTTCTTGCCTAAAGTCGCCTCCGAGTCCAACATTAATCAATGTGTCAATTTACCATTTTTTTCCCCAAATTATCAAAACAAAGGTGAATACAAATTACATTCTTTGGACGTGCACGGATAATTGAGGTTCTATTTATTGCTGAACATAGGAAATCTGAGCAACTCCTTGTATCCTTTGCTAAACCCTTTTTGGGTAAACCTGTGTCAAAAGCTACATTGTCCAGATGGATTTCATAATGTATACTTCTTGCATATAAGAGTTCTGGCCGACCAGAACCTGTCTGAGTTCACGCCCATTCCACTCTGTTTCCCCTTCTGCCTTTTGGTCCAGAGTGTCCTTGGACGACATTTGTTCAACGGCCACTTGGGCTTTATCCCATACGTTTATTACCCATTACAAGCTGGATATAATTTCCAGAGGGAGGGCGTCCTTTGGCTCTGCAGTGCTCCGGAATATTCTTCCATGAGGATCTCCCAAGTTTTTTGGTAGCTGGGGACTCTGTCCCACAGGTTGATGAACAAATGAAGTTAACTACTTCAGATAAAGAAGTTATGTACTCACCATAATGTTCCATCTGAGTAGGTAACTTCATTTTTCAGCAACCAACTGAAAAATGGTCCCCCTAACCTGTAGTTCGTACTTTTAGGATCTTTGTGCTTCCTTTACCAGATGACATCAAGTTAAGATGTTTAGTTGATCCTTTGGTTGTAGTATTCTGTAATGCTAAAGCAAACTCGATCTGAGGACAGAGAGGGATGGCAGCGGATTATGGGTAAGGGGGAGGAGCTTGGAGCTCGGATCTTAGCTGAATAAAGTTGCCGGCTCTGATCCGACTTGGGTCCGATACCCACAGGTTGCTGACAAATGAAGTTACCTACTCAGATGGAACGTTATGGTGAGTACATAACTTCTTTTTCTACAAAGAATCCTACTCCTTCTGACAAGGACTCCAGAGCTCTAGACAGATGGGGTAAAAAAGTATACACCTCTGCAACCTTGGTTATCAGAGCTCTCAACTGTCAGTTCCACATGTTAAAATATCAACAACACACTTTGGAATTGTTAAAACAAAAAAATTCTACCTTTCCTGACTGTGCTAATTTAAAATAGCCGATTTACTGCACTCTACTTGTCAAGTGGCTAAACACTCAATACACCGTGGATATGATGACCTAAGCAGGGCAGTAGTGTCAGGATCTGTCATTAGGAGACATGCATGGTTGAAGGGAAAACCTCTTCCTGGTCATGTCAAATCTAAATTACTTGACGCACCCTTGAGTAAGGACCGCTTGTTTGGAGAAAAAGCAGAAGAGGTGCTTTAAAAGATGGAAGACAAAGCAAAATCTATGCAAACAGTAAAATATTTCCTTCAGGTACAATCTCCTAGGTTCAGCAGGAATTTTCCCTCAAATCACTGGTCCTTTCCTGTACCTAGCAGACAGGGCTAAGTTAAGCCCTACAGGGCCAGACCACCCAGACTCCCACCCCAGGGACAGCAGAGAACCAAACAGTGGACCACTTCCATTCCAAAGGCAGGGAGTTCTAAGCCATTCCTCTATGGCAAAAACTCTCAATGACTCCCTCTGCCCTCTTTTCTTTCACCAAAAACTAGAAGGAAGGCTGTCCCTCTGCAAAGCAAATTGGTTTTCTATAACAAAGGACCAATGGGTCTTGAAGATCATTTTTCAGGGATACAAATTCTCCTTCAACAAACTCCCAATTCTGAGTGTGTACCTAGACCTACCTCCAAATCAGTGGGCAGAGGCATTGAAACAAGTCCCAGATCCCAAGGGGCAGTAGAACCTGCCCCCTAACATCTAACAGGCAAAGGCTTTTATTCCAGAATATTCCTTGTTCCCAGAAAAGAGTTCTGAACACCTTCCTGGTGGTCCCCAAATTCAGAATGCTAACTAACCTTACAGCAGCTGCTGCCTATGCTGACAACAAATGCCTGATTTAGTAACCCTAGATCTAAAAGATGCCTACCTCCACATCCCCATAAGGGAATCCTGCATGAAATTCCTTTGCTTCAGAGCAGGCTCCCAACGCTTTCCGTTCTCTATGCTACCCTTTGGCTTCTCTACGGCTCCCAGGGTATTCACCAAATGCTTATCCCTGGCCATAGCCTTCTGAAGACAGAAAAATGTACATATTTACCCTCATTCAGGCAGACTGCAAAAAAAAAAAAAAAAAAAAAAAAAACTCCTCAAGGACCCCCTTTTTGTCAAAACCCTCCTTAACCTCTTTAGGGCACATCATCAACGAGAAGAAATCAAAGCAAACGCCCTCCAGGAAGATCATTTTCCTGGGAGCACTGCTGGACACAGCATCCCAAATGGCCTTCCTATCCCCAGAAAAGCAGAGCTTCCTGCCTGTCTATTTCACCCAGCTGGCTTCTAGAGCACACTTCACTGCCAGGAAGTTCCTGCAAGCCTTGGAGTACATGGCATTTTGCATCCTTCTAATTCATCTGGCCAGGCTTCACATGAAAAAACTTCAGTGGTACCTAAAGAACCTTTGGTGTCAGCACTCTCAGCCTCTGGAGACCTCTTTCCCCCTGATCCCCTGTATAAGGGCCGAGTTTCTCTGGTGGGCAGGGTCCTGTGCTCAGAACAAAGGTCTCTCCTTCACCCTTCGCCCAACTGGGCAGACCATTACCACTGAAACCTCAGACATAGCTTGGGGCACTCATCTAGAAGGCAGGTGCACCCAAGGTCTTTGGGATGCCCAGCACCTTCCCTTCCCTTACTCATCAACCAGAAAGAAGTGATGGCAGTACAAAAGGCTTTGACTTCCTTCAAACCCCATCTCAAATCTGGGGTTTTCCTTATCAAAACAGACAACACCACAGTAATGTGGTACATCGACAAATAGGGAGGGACCCAATCTTATCCTCTGTGCAGGCTAGCCATGAACCTCTGGCTGACCGCCTCTTCCATGGGACTACACCTGATAGCCCAATACCTACCAGGGATCAACAACCCTAGCAGACCACTTAAGCAGAAACTTACTGGACCCCCACAAATGGCAGCTCCACAGAAAAATCTTTTTACAAATCACCCAGGCGTGAGGTACTCTGGAGGTGTATCTCTTTGCTTCGCATCTCAACCATCAGCTGAAAATGTTCTGTACCAGGGAGTATCACCACCTAGCGTGGAAGGTGGATGCATTAACCTTCCCCTGGAACACACTCTTTGTGTACGCATTCCCTCCTCTGCCTCCTATTCCAAAGGTACTGATCAAAATAAGGGAGGAGAGACCAAAGGCCATCCTTGTTGCTCCAGATTGGCCCAGACAACATTGGTACCCTTTACTGTGCAGGCTGACCTTACAGCCTCCCAGGCAGCTTCCCCAGATCTCTGACCTCTTAAATGGGGGGGGGGGGCTGCTGCACCCAGATTTGCAGACTCTGACTATCAACATGGCTAATACTCTAAAGGCAAACAAGGGGCCCCTGTTAAGCAAACCGGTCCTAGACGTTATCACAGAGGCCAGAAGGCCCAGCACCAGAAAATCTTATGCAGGAAAATGGAAAAGATTTTGCTCCTGGAGCCAGTCCAGAGGGGGAAATATCTCACAACCTTCCCATAGGTTCATAGGTAGGTACTAGGCTATCGGCTCTAGGGCCCATACAAGCCTAGCCAAAAAATGTACCCTGGCTTTCGCCACCCAAGAAAATTATTTTCCTGTGTCCCTGTCGAGCAGAGCCACAGAAGTGATCCCCGGGGTGAATTTCTCATTTCCCATCCAATCATCAAGATTTTTCTTGAAGAGTGCTAATGAGGAGCTCTGTTTGACATAGATAGGTAGTCTGTTCCAGAGTATGGGAAGTCTCTGGGACAGGAATCTATCCCTCCAGCATGTTCTGTTTATTGTGGTGACAAGGTTACGGTCCCTAGAGCGTGTAGCTCGGAGGGATTGGGATTTCTTTAAGTGGAGCATGTCCAACAGCTCTGGGTTTGACATAGCTTTGTATGTTAGGCAGAGATTGCCCCTGAGTAGGCGATATGCGATGGAGTAAAGCTGTAGTTTTTTGAGACGGTCTGCATAGGGCATATGTTTGAGGCCAGTAATCCTCTTTGTGAGGTATTTCTGTGGTCTTTTCAGTTGTTGTAGATGTCTTGTGAGGTACATACCAAAAGGGGCGTTGTACTCTATAATGGTTCTAATGAGTGATGAGTAGAGGGGAACAATGACCTCTTTTTTTCTTGATGAGAATCCTTTTGTGATGAGATGAGCCACATAGAAGGATTTCCTGACCACTGTGGCGATGTGATTATCAAAGGAGAGACTACTGTCCACCTGTGTCCCAAGGTCTCATCACATTTTCGGCATTAAGTAGACTACCAGCTATGTGGTAGTTCATGGGTACAGAGTTTTTACCAAAGGGCATGACAATACACTTTTTGGCATTGAGCTTCAGGCCATGGCTTTGACACCAGGTATCTGTCTCATTGAGGCCCTTTTGTAGTTTGTCCACATCGTTAGGAGTTTCGATTATGGCTCCTAGTTTGCAGTCATCTGCAAACTTTGTTAGCCAAAGACCTTCTGTGTTGGCCTGCACTTCAGAGAAGTAGATACCAAACAGGAGAGGACCCAGGATTGAACCCTGTGGTACTCCACTTGTCACTGGTCTGATATCGGATTTGGAATCCGCTACTTTCACAGTGTGGGTTCTGTCCGTGAGCCAGTTGGCAACCCATCTTGTGACATAGGGATTTATACCTAGTTTAGTGAGCTTATCTATAATTCCAGAGTGGGGGATGGTGTCGAAAGCCTTGGCGAGAGCTAGATAAGCTGTGTGAACCATTTTACCCTGATCCATGGCTTTGGTGACTGCTTCAAAGAAGTCAATCAGGTTTAGGAGACATGAATCTGCCTTTTACAAATCCAAACTGTGTAGGGTCCAGAGTTTGGAGATTTATGAGTTCCATGATGATACGTTCCATGGCCTTGCAGACCAGGCTCGTCAGGCTAATGGGGCGGTAGTTCCCGGGGTCCGTCGTGGCTCCCCCTTTGTGGAGTGGGATAACTGTTTCGGTGCGCCATTCAGTGGGTACAAAGCCTGAGGTGAGGCTATGATTGAACATGGTACTTGGGTAGGGTGCCAGTTCATTCTGTAGTTCGTGTAGAACGCAGCCTGGGATATTGTCAGGTCCCATGGATGCTGTGTTCTTGGCTTTGGAGAGTGTGTTTTTTACCTGTGCAGCCGTGATTATAGGAACTTTGCATTCTTCAGGTATAGAGATGGGCCCTCTAGGGGGTGAGAGGGAGGTAAAGTTAGCACTGAACCTATCTGCTAGGATGTTGGCAATATCAGTTGGTTTTGTATATTTAGTGCCATTATGCTGTAACTCCGAGCAGATCTGAGTGTTCCCATTTAGATTCTTGACATAGCTATAGAATGCTTTGTGGTTGTCTTTAGAGTCAGTGGCAATTTTGTTTTCGTAACTGGCTTTGGAGGATTTTGAGGGATCTCGGCTTCTTACTGAGGTTGACCAGGGAGTTCCTCCAGTCATGGGATTTTACTCTTTTTTGCAACAGTTTCTTTCTTCTGTTGTAGAGTTTGTTTATGGCAGAGGTCCACCAGATTGGCTTCCTTTTTTTAGAGGATAACATCTTGGTTCTATTAGGGATAGCATGATCCCATACACTCGTGTAAGTGCTTATAAAGTGCATTTGTGTAGGATTCTGCAGTCATACCTCTATTGTCCGTCTGCATGGGTGTCATGAAGTTTGCCACTTCTGTCTTAAGAAGTGTGAAGTTGGCTTTTGAGAAGTTTTTTACAATGGTTTCCCTAATTGGAGCTGGAGGTGGGATGTGGATGTCTAGGCTGATTAGCTTGTGGTCGGATTTGACCAACGAGGAATTGACCTCTGGTGTGGAACACTGGATCTGAAGTAGGAACTTCATTTGTCAGCAACCTGTGGGATACGGATCCGATCTCGGATCCGAGCCGGCAACTTCTATCATAGCATAGATCCGAGCTCCTAGCTCCTCCCCCTTACCCATAATCCCCTGCCTGCCCTAACTGACCTCAGATCTAGTTTGCCGCTCTTCAAGCAACAGCTAGGTTCAGAGCTCTTGGCGTTTTGTGAGGAAAAAAAGTTTTGTATTTCCTCTTTGAGTGACTGGTTGTGTGTGTGGTAGGTTTACCCTTACTCCTTTTTATATCCTATATACTTTTGATTTAATTTAAGAATATTTCTCCCTCCCCCGCTGGTCGTAGCGTGTGTGTGTGACTGAGTGTTAGGAGCCTAGTGAGTGTGCTTTTCTACAGTATGTCGGAGGCCCCTAAAGCAATTTTTTTGAAATGCACTGAGTGTGGTCACAAGCTTTCACCGGCTGATGGCCACACTCGGTGTGTTAAGTGCCTTGGGGTTGAACACCTCTCTTTGGGTTGCGCGATTTGCGCGGCGTTCAACCCCAGGGCACTCAAGGATTGAAGGTCGAAGCTAGTTCTGGGGGGCCTTCTACCCCCAGACTCTGCTTCGGCCTCCGGTGCTTCGGTGCCCGCTACCCCCCCCCGGTAGCGGTCACTCCTGCCTCCCTTCCTCAGACCGGGACTCAACCTCCCGCTTCGGCTCCGGAGGATAGGGAGGCCAGGAAAAGCGGGAGAAGCACCTTAAGCGGCGGGCCGAGGACTCTTCATTGGCCCCGCCCGCCAAGAGGGCTTCCCTGTCCAAGTCTTCTTGATCTCCTCCTCCTCGGATCCGATCCCCTTGTTTCTCCCCAGGACCCGAGGAGGAGGTGATCTGGTCCCCGTCGAGGTCATCGAGGTGACACTCAAGGTCTGTCTCGGTGGCCTCATTGAGGTCCACTTTTAGCATGTCTGATGCGGATATGGACCGGATGATGAGATTCATCCAGGCCCAGATGCAGATGGGAGTGCTCTTGCCCCCTCTGGGAGCTTCGACCCCTTTTTTCGCTCCTATAGCTCCTTCTCCGACCCGCATTCCGGGCTCGGAGCCGAGCCACGTTGGATCCGGGGGTAGGTCGGAGCCGACCGTGCTGGGCACGTCGGCTCCGACTATTCCCTCGAGTTTGTCGGATCCGACCGCTCGGAGCCGTGGGCCGAGCTTCGGATTCGAGGGATTTGGTGTGCTTTCGGCTCCGTCCCGGTCGGAGCACACTGGTCCTTCGGATCCGACGTTCTCGGCGCCGGGTCCGATCCCCGCTTCGGATCCGAGTGGGAGTCGGATCTCGGATCCGTCTGAGAGCGGCTCCCCTTCGGCTTTCGCTGCAGGGAGAGGGCACTGTCGAGTGCTTGCAGGCCTCTGGTCCTGGCTTCGGCTCCCTCCCGCACTCCTTCTCATCTGGTCCTGGCTCCCCTCACCCGGCCCTCGGGGCAGCCTGCCTCAGCGCCTTTAGGAGTTCCAGTGGAACAGGATACAGCCCGTGAGGACTCCTCTGACAACCTCCCCAAGGAGGTTCCCCACAAGGCAAAGTGCAAAAGGTGGCACATGGACTCCCCCTGAGAGTCTCACAGAAGATACGGACTTGGATGAAGGGGAAGGCTCCCCTAGATCACCCCCCGAGGATGTCTCCTTTGGAGACATCATGGAAATGCTCAAAATCAGGGGTGGGTGGTCTGCCCCCAAGGCTTCCTCTGACGAGTCCATATTCCTTGAGGCGTTTGAGGCAGGACCATCTACCTCTTGGGTGTCCCCTCCACCTGGCCCTCTGGTGGATCTCATATCCTCTAGGGCTTGGAAGGAACCGGACACCGTAGAGCCGATCCCCAAGCGCCCAGACAAAATTTTGAGCCACCCTGCAGAGCGATCACATTGGAGCAGAGGTCCCCCTGTGGATGCCATGTTGGTGGCTGCAGCCACCAAGAAAGAGTTGGCTCAGGAGAGCCCCACGGTTCATCCTCCAAGCAAGGAGTCTCGCGCGATGGACCGTCTTGGGAAGCGGGCCTTCAGTTCAGCGACCTTCTCTATGAGGGCCTTGAACTACATGGCACACGTTATTCGGATGCAGCGGGATCTAATTAAGGAATACGCTGCTTCCCCCCCGGGGTCCATGTCGGAGGGAGACAAGGATTTGTACTCTTCCCGAATGGCCACCCTCCGCTCTATCTCTAATACCTCTATGCCGCTATTGTCTCATGCTACAGTGGGAGCCGCTAGAGCAGGCGGAGTTGGGCTTGTCATGAGGAGACAGGCCTGGCTCCGTCACTGTGACTTCTCGGAACCCTTTAAGGCGTCATTCGCGAATACCCCTTTTGATGGTTCTGCACTGTTCGGCAAAACCGTTCGCGACACTCTTGTCCAGAGCGAGAAAGACGGGAAGACCTTGTCTGCCGTCTGAGTCCGCTTCTCTGCGCCCCAGAGGTCCTTTTCCAAGAACCAAAAGGGTCAGAAGAAGATGTGGTTCCAAAAATCGCATCAATCTCAGTCTGCTCAAGACAACCAGTCCTCTCGTGGCAGAGGAGGACAGGGAGGACACCGCCCCAGAGGTAGAGGGGGTCCGAGGAATTTTGGGTCCAGAGAACCTTTCTCTGAGAGGCCCACGCAGAACCCCTGAGGGGTTTCCCGACTGCTCCACTCTAGAGGAAGTCGGGGGGCGTTTTTTTGAAGCACCTGGCAAAATGGGAGTCCATAACAACAGATCGCTGGGTGCTTCGTATTATATCCGGAGGTTACCAAATTCCATTCATAGTCAACCCCAGAATCAGAAGCCTTCCCGACGTCCCACCCAGTCAAAAGAAGGCGGCCGCTGCAGAAATTCAGCAGCTTCTACAAAAAAAAGCCATCCAGCCCGTCCCCCCAGATCAAGTCGGATCAGGGTTTTACTCCAGGTTCTTTCTGGTGCCAAAAAAGACTGGGGACTTGAGGTCCATCCTCGACCTCTCTCTCCTAAACCTGGCGGTACCCAAAGAAAAGTTCCGAATGGTCACGTTGCAATCCGTCCTCCCCTTATTGCGGGAAGACGACTGGATGTGCTCCATAGACCTCAAGGATGCGTACTATCACGTTCTAGTGGACAGGCGTTCCAGGAGGTTCCTCCGCTTCCGGCTGGGAGCCAGTCGCTTTCAATTCAGGGTCCTCCCCTTCGGTCTCACCTCAGCCACCAGGGTGTTCACCAAGGTCCTAGCGGAAGTAGCGGCCCACCTGAGACTCCAGGGAATTCAGGTCTTTCCATACCTGGATGACTGGCTCATCACAATCCCAACAAGGCATCTACTTTGTTCAGGCAGGGACTATTTTCTCGGTCTGGCTCCACTATTAGGATTGACCATCAACATGACCAAATCCTCTCTCATCCCTACACAGGTGCTGGATTTTATAGGGGCAAGACTGGATTCCAGACAGATGCTTGCGTTCTTGACTCCAGATCGGCTTCGGAACCTGATGTTACACGTGCAGGCCATTCTTCAACTGCAAACTCCTTCGGCGGAATTGATTCTGAGGGCCCTAGGATCTATGGCGGCTGCAATCCCTCTGCTGCCATTGGCCCGGTTGAACATGAGGGTTCTACAGTGGACCCTCCAGGTACAATGGTCCCTGTCTTGCAACCCTCTGTATCACCCCATTTCCTTAAGCAAGGTTTGCAGAAAATCGCTCCTGTGGTGGCTCCAGTCTCCCAACCTCCACACGGGACGTCCCTTCTCACTACCTCCACCAGTCGACACAGTGACCACGGACGCTTCTCGCCTGGGGTGGGGGGGGTGGGGGCATTTTTCAGGCAGAACAGTCCAAGGCACATGGAACGACGTAGAGACCTCTTTGCATATCAACTTCTTAGAGATGAGAGCGGTGCTTTTGACTTTGCAGGCACTACACAACTCTCTTCCGGTAGGGACAATTGCAGTACAGACAGACATGTCGGTAGTCTGGTACATCAACAAACAGGGGGGAACCAGGTCTTACCCCCTTTGCCGCGAGGCCATGAGAGTGTGGGAATGGGCAATTTCCACCAACCGCTTTCTCATAGCAATGCACATTCCGGGACGGTCCAACATTCTAGCGGACAGGCACAGTCGTACTATCCTGACTCCTTACGAGTGGTCTCTCAACCACCGAGTCGCAGAGCAAGTATTTGCCCGATGGGGGCGACCTTGTTGCGATCTTTTTGCCTCTCCTTCAAACACGAAATTCAACGATTACTTCGCTCTAATCCCCCCTCCGGGCAAGTCCCCGAGAGACTCTCTAGTTCATGCTTGGCCTCCCGGTCTGCTTTATGCTTACCCTCCTCTACCTCTGATGTTGAAATTGTTACAGAAAGCCAGGCAGCTGGGGAGCAAAATGATCCTCATTGCCCCATTCTGGCCTCGTCAGACGTGGTTCCCTTAACTATGGTCTCACCTAGTGTATCCACCATGGATTCTGGATCCCATTCCGGATCTCATCTCTCATCCTCTCCGTCTTCCGACTCCAAACCTGGTCAACCTCAAGCTGACGGCTTGGTTGCTCCAGTTCCACTTCTCATAAGGACTCCCGGGATCTCATCACCAGTCAAAGCCATTCTTGTAGCAGCTCACAAGCCTTCCACCAGGAAGGTTTATCGGAGTAAGTGGAAACGCTTCACCATTTGGGCAGAACACCGTCGTTTAGACCCTTTTACAGCCCCGATATCATCTATTCTAGATTTTCTAACCTCTCTCTTTCACCAGGGGGCTAGTTCTTCCACAGTCAAGGTACAACTGGCAGCAATCTCATACTATCATGTGGGGCAAGAGTCTGGTCCTCTTATCACTTCCAAACTGTGTAAGACCTTCCTCAAGGGTACCTTCCTCCTTAGGCCTCCAGTTAAAGAGGTGGTACCTCCATGGGATTTATCCTTAGTCTTGCAGGCCTTGACTGGTCCCCCTTCGAACCGGCGGCCACGGTTGATCTCAAATTTCTCTCTTGGAAGACAGCCTTTTTGGTGGCCATAACTTCAGCCAAAAGGGTATCGGAATTGCAAGCCCTTTGTGTCAAACCACCATATCTGATTTTTCACCCGGATAGGGTTTACCTCAGAATCAACCCGTCCTTTCTACCTAAGGTATCTTCAGAAGCGAACATCAATCAGTCCATCAATCTCCCAGTGTTTTTCCCCAACTTTCATAACAAAGGAGAGTACAAGCTACATTCCTTGGACGTACACAGACAATTACGTTTTTATATCCTTAGAACTGCTGGTCATAGGCAATCCGATCAGTTGTTTATCTCCTTTGCCAAAAGTAATTTCGGAAAATCAGTTTCTAAGGTTTCTCTCTAGATGGATCTCGAGTTGTATTCTTTTAGCATATCAGAGATTTGGGAAGCCTGCACCTCAAGGAGTCCATGCCCATTCTACTAGGGCCATTGCCACTTCTGCGGCCTTTCAAGCTAGGGTTCCACTGGATGACATTTGTTCCGCAGCCACTTGGGCTTCATCTCACACCTTTATCAGCCATTATAAAATAGATGTTGTTTCCCGAGGTAGAGCGTCCTTTGGCTCTGCGGTGCTCCGGAATATCCTTCCATGAAGGCCACCCAAGACTTAGGTAGCTGGGGACTCTGTCCCACAGGTTGCTGACAAATGAAGTTCCTACTTCAGATTAAGAAGTTATGTACTCACCGTAACGTTCCATCTGAGTAGGTAGCTTCATTTGTCTGCAACCATCCTCCCCTCCTTCCCCCTGACCGATGTGATCGCTCTTGTGTTATTAGCATATGTTCCCATTGGGACACCTTTTATCTGTTGTGCTATGGGGCAAACTTGATCTGAGGTCAGTTAGGGCAGGCAGGGGATTATGGGTAAGGGGGAGGAGCTAGGAGCTCGGATCTATGCTATGATAGAAGTTGCCGGCTCGGATCCGAGATCGGATCCGTATCCCACAGGTTGCAGACAAATGAAGATACCTACTCAGATGGAATGTTATGGTGAGTACATAACTTCTTATTTCCCATGTTGGTAATGACCAGGTCTAGGATATTGCTGCCCCTGGTGGGGGTGTGAATAAGTTGATCCAAGGCGTTGGAATTTATGAATTCTAAAAAACGTTGAGCAAAAGAGTTGGTACATGAGTAGTTTTCCCAGTTAATGGTGGGGTAGTTGAAATCGTCCATTATTAGGGTGTTGGGTTGTACCCTAATACTCTCCAATGTATCAAGAAATGAGGAGTGTGAATCCTGGGGCATTGTGGGGGGTCTGTAGCAAGCTACAATTTGGATTGCGGTCTTGCCCAGAGTTAGTTGCACTTGGATAATCTCGGATGCATTATGCTGTGCAACTAGCCTGGAGGTGTGGATATCCTTAATGAATATGGACACGCCTCCGCCTTTAGTGCTTCTTTCTGGGTTAGGTGGCCGAAAGGTGTGGTATGAATTGAAGCCTGGTAATGCAGGGGTGCTCTCTGGAGCTTTGAACCAGGTCTCTGTCACTGCACAGATGTCAATGTTCTCCATTTTAAGGAGTGCCTCGAGTGAGTGCATTTTGAGGTTTAGACTTCTAGCATTGAGTAGCATTACCCTCAGCTTTTGCTTGCTTGTACCTGTTACGGTGGTGAATTTGTCATTTGAACCTTGCCTAAAAAAGGCACTATAGGGGTTGCAAGAGTCTTAGCCAGTATCCGGAATCCTAAGGGCGACAGGTGCAGGCCATCTCTGGCAAAGCATCGTGGACTGCCAATCATGTCGTCCCAGGCAGACAAATACTGGATCCCCTTAGAATGACACCAGAAGCTTAGCCAATTGTTGAAGTCAATCATTTTGTCCTTGTACTGTCATATCATTCTGGGTGATGGCAGGATGCTACTCAGGGTTAGGGTCATACCTGCCTGGGATACAAGATTGGAGAGCTCCTCCATGTCTCTTTTCATGTAGTCCAGGGAGGTACGTCTCAGGTCATTCACTCCATCATGGACAATGACAGTGTCATATTTGTACTTATTGTGGAGTGACCTGAGTGCATGCGTTATGTGGCGGATCCTGGCACCTGACAGGCAGCCGACAGTAACTTTCTCCTTGTTTAGTCTAGTGAGTGGAACATCAGTGTGCCTGACTATAGAGTCACCTATGACTAGAGTGTTTGGTACGTTGTTATGCCTCATGGGCTGTGGTTGAGTGGCACACTGAGTTTGTGGGCTGTGTGTCATTTGGGTTGTGTTGGAGGGTGGAGTTTGCTTGCATTTATGCTTTGGATGTCCCTGTTGCTTGGGCAGGTTTTTATTGAGAGCCTCCGCGAATGTAGGTGTGTGTTTTGTGTTTCTATGTGTGTGTTTTGGTGGTGTAGGTTTTGAGGGACTATGTGATGAGTGTGGTGCGGTGCAAGTTTTTACCTTCTCCTCTTGACTGTCTAGTCCAGTCTTGGGTGAAGAGAGCTTTGCTTCCAGTTTGGCTATATAAGTGCATCTCTCACAGGTTGTAGTGTTGGGTGGTAGGAGGAGAGGGTTGTCTGTGTACATGAGGCAATTGCTGCATTGCCCCAAGATGCCCAGATTCATCAGGTAGACAGGAGAAATCACTGAGAGCTGACCCTTAGACATGCCTGGATAAGTGCTTATTTATTAAGTACTAAAAACTGCTTTCCACTAGACAAGTGAGGAAAGTTGAGTGCTGTAGGAATTTATGGAAAAACTTACTTTACCACCCTTCGAACCTGCTGCTTCAGCAGAACTAAGATTCCTCTCCTGGAAGACCGCTTTTCTTTTAGTTATCACCTCAGCCAGGAGAGTTTCAGAACTTCAGGCACTGATGGCCATTGAGCCCTTCATCATCTTCCATGTAGAAAGAGTCTCCCTGAGGACTAATCCCTCCTTTATGCCCAAGGTGGTATCTAATGTAACTCTCAATCAGGCCATACATCTACCCACCTTCTTTCCTAACCCTCAAAACAAGGGGGAAAGAATTCTGCACTCACTAGATGTGAACAGACAGCTCAGATACTATCTGGACCGTACTAAACCCTTAAGAAAACAGAAGAAATACTTGTCAGCTTTGCCCCAGGGCCAGAGGGGAGCCCATTTCCAAACAAACCATTTCCAAATGGATATCACACTGTATCCATTTATGCTACAAATTGCATGGGACCCCCCCCCCCCCCAAGTCTGTTTGAACCCATTCCACTGAGACAGCCTCAACTTCACTTCCACAACATTTCTCAGAGGAGTTCCCACCAGGGATGTCCTGGAAGCTGCCACCGGGACTTCTGTCCATACCTTTACCAAGCATTACCACCTACCTCTATTTTCTAAGGCTAGGGCAGGGTTTGCCTCTGCAGTTCTGCAAGGCATGCTGAGCCATTCCTAGGTCTCATACTAAGCCTACCACCCCTCTCCTCAGCTTTGGGAATCCTTCCATAGGTGATGACTGCAACAGTGAAACACGAAGAACAAAGCATAGTTGTGTGCACTTACCATAAATGTAGATGTTCGAGTGTAGTCTTTGTTGCAGTCCCGGTTTCCCACCCTTCTTCCCCCTTATCTTTTTTTTTAGGGAGACATAAGTTTTAAAAGGTGGCATTTAGCCACCAGCACCACTTTATCATATTTACTTGGGTCTCTGATGGGTTAGGGCAAGAAAAACTGATGTAATGGCATCGGCTGCTCTCCTTTATAGCACTGACGAACTGACGTCAGGCAGAAAGCTTTGGCAGCCGACGCAGAAAACCATTTACTCTGGTATTCGGGCCAGCTGAGGGCTACCACAGCAGGGATAACCCACACGTGAAGACTGCAACAGTGAATACACTCGAACATCTACATTTGTGGCAAGTGTACACAACTGTACTTTAGCTTTTCACCAAACTGGTGGTTTAACGATTTGACAATTACATGGCTTGATTCACTATTGCTTCCCCACGCTGGTTTAGTACTGTCTTCCATCTTTGCATTCCAAAATGGCGTCAGTCAGCCAACCATCTGTAGACATTCCGAAGAAACGTAAGGATAAAGATGGAGACAGACCAGACCACACGAGGAGTTGGAGTCCAGAGTAATGTAGCTGCCTTCTGCCTCCCATTTAATATTAATGCCATAAACACTGCTGTGTATGTTTAGTCTTCCAAGTTCGGAAGAAAACTTTAAAACTGTATTTATTTTAAATACCGCAAAACTAACTTTTGTTTTCCCCATGTTTACATCCAAACAGTTTTTGGTGAAAACAAAAGCTCTTTTCACATGCAAGCTTCTTTAAGGGAATTTTTATAGTCTGCAATAGTTTCAAGAGATGATACTCGTTGATAATAGGTCAGTAGTACCACAGAAATCTTTGAAAAGATAAGGAACTAGAGACCAAGATAAAGAAATCTCTAAACAATGCAGTGGACCTACCCAATATTGGTCACTGGAAGGCATCTGGTATTTTACCAATTATTGTAGTTAATTTAATTATAAATTTAAGTTTGAAATGACCACAAATCAAAATGTCAGCTACAGGCTACGATGTAGTTGAAAACAAAATGTTTAGTTGTTTTCTAAGTGTGGGCAAACCACAAAAAGTCTGCAAAAGTAAAAAGTTGTGTATTTACAGTATCAGTGAGTAAACACACTGTTAAGTGTAGGGGGTATAAAAAGAAAATTGTGTCCATCACTGAAGATGAAAAGATCCATGTTATGTCAGTACACCGAATTTTGCACTTTCATTCGGGACATCCGTTTCCCTTTTCTCATAGTGTCTCGTACATTCTGTAGTTTTCAGGCAAATCTTAGTTCCAGTCTCTTTAAATTAATCAGGAGAAATTAATAAATATGCAGATTTTCCCACACAACTTTTCTTGTGTGGTTGTGTGTCCCTTGAAGCCCTTTTAGTATTATCAGTAATACTAGTATGCAGTGCAAGAACTATCCATACAGGAAGTATATCAGCTCAGAATGTAATGTCATCTTTGGGCTTTTCTCCTCTTAACTCATTACAGCCTAGTGAAGCTTCCACGTTTCCCTGCATTTACATACTACTGACCTCTTACACGTCAAATATTGCTTGTACATATTTGCATGAATGATTCCAAAGCTGTGCTATATACAAGGTATCAGACTTCATCTTAAAGCTTACATAATGGCAAACAGAACTGTACTGATGATCTCTGTCTAGTTTGGTTAAATGTTTTGAATATTTATATAATATTTGTTGAGATTGTGACAACCGTGCCCTGGCCCAGCAATCAAGGAGCCTCAATCCTCACCACTAACAGGGAGGTCGTCTCATAGAAGAGAAAATGATAACTAATACACACAGTAAAATACAATATCCCTTAAGTGCACACAGAGATCAGTCAGTCTGGGGCTGGCTGCTCCCTTGCTCACCAGGTCCCCAATAGCACAGCTATAGGGTCCAGGTCTCAGCCTAACTGGGCAAGCTAGAACCTCCAGTACCCTCTCTGTCCAACCAGTGCTTTGTGTCCCTGCCAAGTAGCTGACACAACACACACTCATACTTCGAGATAAGGATTTATACAACTTCACAGACACTCCTGGGAAAGGCTGACACAGATTCTCCAGCTGTACCCCTTTACCCAGAGTATACGGTAGTAATTACTGCCACCACCCAGTTAATATCCGCTACTAAAAGGCCCTTAAAAGGGTGTCCAATTATTACTGTGCAATATTATTATCCAATGGTAGTATGACTAACAGTCAAGGCTTAGATTAGAATGGCCTATTACAATAACCTCTATAAATATGCAATGTACTCTAGAGCTTATCTCTACATAAAGCAGCCACAGGTATAAGGTTTTAAAAATATTTAATAATAAATAATTAAAACACAAGACAAAACTACTACACCACAGAGATATCTAAGAGTTCAGAGATTACACAGAAACTTAAAATAATACAGTAGAACAGGTCTGATTTCAAAGAAAAATACCTAATTAATCTTTACTAGCTTTAACTATTCTTATAAGAAATAACAGTGCTAAAACTTACATGTGAGCATAAGGCAGAGTGCTGATAAGTTGAATATCCAAAGTCAAAATGCTTCCATTCTCTTGTGAGAAATTGTATTTCAACATTACTAACAAACATGTTTGCTAGGTCCCTTCCCAAATTACATCATTTTTGACAGTTAGGTTTTCCCAGGCAAACAAACTGCATTATTTAGCAATCTAACACCTGCACAGAAACTTACAACAATAGAAGACATTTCACATGTATATTCTAAAAGAAACTAGAGCAATAAAGCACATTCCACATCCAGCCGCCCTATAGCCGAATTCTAATATGAAAGGATCGCAACATGCTTCACTGGGCCACTAGAGTGCAATGTTGTCACATATTTTGCAGTTCCACATTTCACAGTAATCTTTTACACTCAAGAAAACATGCCTGTATTTTACATTTATTTACAAATGCCAGAATTGTATATCAAATCCTATTTGACTAGGCTGGCAGCCTTCGCCCATCTCCCCCCAGTCGTCACAAAGATATTTAGAGAAATACGAAAATTAGTACAAAAATGAACACTTGCAGCTGTATGAAGAAAAAGCTGCTAGCAACACATGTGAGATCATAAGCTGTTTATATAACATTACAAAATTATATTTACTGTAGTTATTGTGGATTACAAAATCCAATTTAAGTCCTAAAATTGAATGAATGCAACCAATGTAACTGTTACTTTGTGTTGAGTAGTTTGCTGTTTACAGTAACACTTGTGGTTCTAGAGTTGCGAACTTTTGTTTGAACTGTGAGGAGATAACTTCATATGTCCTTCTATTCCTATGTTGCAGTATTCTAGTTGTGCAATTTCCTGCCCTCAGGCGACTCGTACATCGGTTCCTATACAAAAGCTTCAGCTTGGCTGCTGCAGCTGCGTGATATATCACATGTAAGGCCGTAAACCAGGGGGCCTTAAATGTGATGTCTGCTTGCACAATCCTCAAGAACTTTTCAGCCGCAGACGGCCGGCACATCGTGTGTTCGCTCCTCCTCATCAGGCGTCTCTATAAAGCTAAGTAACCTGTTGGGTTTTTGACTTTTCATATCCAATTGTTATTGCTTAGGCTTGGTTTGCTGTAGCAATTTATAGCCGATGTCAGGTAAAAAGGGTAAATGCCAATGCAGGTGCCAGATACCCCCATAAAGACGCCCATGATAGGTGTGTTTTTGCCTAGGTTGGGAGCACGACCATTCCGCCTGCTCCATTTGTCCATCGTTTGTGCCGAAGACCCTATACAGCCATCTGGCCGCACTAAACCTCTGAGTAGAAAACCAGCGCCTTAAGCGGTTAGCCCTACAAATGGATCCCGCCTCGGAGGCCACTTCAGAAACTCTGCACAAGAAGCCCAGGCTTCCTAGGCCTTCTTTGCCTGCCGCTCTATTACCAGACGTCTCGCCAGCTGCCGATTTAGGAGATGAGGGCCACCCAGAGGATCTGTCTACTTCATCGACTACCTTTGGGGAGGCCGTTGCTCAGCCGACGACCGGCACATTGTTGGAGCCTGCCCAGAAACAGACTACCATCGAGGTCAAAGGGGAACCAGAATTTGTGGCAACTCCAACCGGGATCCAGACTCCTGATACGGTTCCTACGACACTGGAGTCTAGGCTGGTTCCAACGTCCACCCTGGCTTAAAATAAACAGAAAACCAAGCATACCTCCTCCACTGCAGAAGGCCTACCAGATTGGCAGTCCTTCAGTTCTTCCCTGATGCAGGCCTTTATGGCCCTTAGGCCTTCAGCCTCATCCCCCACTACTCTACCTTTGCTCAGCCCTAGGCCAGCTTCAGCCCCCCCCCCCGACATATTAGGTTAGGGAGGAAGAACATGATTCTTCCTTTTCCTCCTCAGTGGACTCCATATCTTACACCTCCCAAATTGCATCTCTCCAGGAGTATTATTCTCCTGATGAGGATTCTTTTGAGGGGGATCCACCCCCTGAGGATATTACATTTGGTGAGACCATCACAAATGACTGACACCCAAAAGAGGTACTTTGAGCTTCTTCAAGTTGAATCCCCCTCCCCTTCTACCATCCCTCCAGTTCTATCTGCCTAGTTGAATGCCTTTAATTCTACATCTAAGGCCCCAGACTCACAGCCACCTGCGCCTAAGCGCCCAGATCGCTTCTACAAGGTGCCTGATAAGCAGAAAGTTTAGTCAAACCACCCTTGGCAGACCCAGCAGTGATTGCCACCTACCCTGATAAGCAATCCAGGCTGCTTCCTTCCGCCTCACTCCTACCCACTGATAAAGACAGCAAATCTGTGGATAGCATTGGTAAGAAGGTATACACATCATCCACTTTGGCTTTTAGAGCCATTAACTCAGGCGTACGTGACTAAGTATGCTCTGGACTTGGTCTCTCAAGCCTCCTTCATGCTGGCTTCCATCCCTGACAGCCCCATTTAAGGCTGACATCTCCTCCAAACTTTCTGTGGCCACACAAGTAGCTAGATACTTGATTAGATGCAGCTGTGATGCTGCAGAAGCATCTGCTCGCTCTGCAGCATCTGCTTCTGTTCTCAGGAGATATTACTGGCTGAGACTTTAGAATTTCCCAGAAGACTTCAAGACAAAGATCTTAGACGCCCCCTGGACCACAATTTCCTTTTTGGAAAACAATCTGCAGATCTCTTCAAGAATCTGCAAGAAAAAAGTAAGGAATTGCAGGACATAAAACATTTACTGGTGTCTCCCATTTCCAGGTACTACAGAAACTACCCTGCTAAAGCTACCTTTGTAAGGTGAAACCCTACTCAGACTAGTGCTTCCTCTTCCAGATCTAGAAAAGGTGCAAGAAGACCCACCATGTCCAGACCTGTTGCACCACGTCCTCAGCCCAAATAACCCTTTCAGGACAGAGGAGGCCCCAATAATGAGTGACTGCCTTGCCCACCTTCCTCTCTCAGCATGCCTTCTTCACTACCTCCCCTTCTGGCAAACCATTACCACAGACCAGTGGGTACTATCCATAATCCAAAAAAGGATATTTCCTGTGCTGGAAAGAAAAAACACCCAGGAGAGGCATCCCATACCCCCCCCCCACCAAAAAAAAAAAAAAAAAAAAAAACAATTGCATCTCCTTCCACAGGTTTTGACAGACCTGTGGAAGCTGGGTACCATAGAACCTGTTCCCTCAGGACAGGAAGGAAAAGGCTTCTACTCCCGTCTCTTTCTGGTCCCCAAGAAAGACAAGCCTTGGAGACCCATCTTAGACCTCTACTTCCTAAATCTTTACTTTCAGGTGCCCAGCTTCAAAATGCTGTCACTTCCCTCCCTGCTACCTCTCATTCCAGCCAAAGCCTTCATGGCCACCTTGGACCTAAAAGAGGCCTTACCTACCTATACCCATCAGGACTTCACATAGAAGATTCCTGCATTTCTCTTTGCCTTCCTCTCATTTCCAATTTGCTGCTTTGCCCTTTGGTATGTCCACTGCCCCCCCGAGTGTTCACAAAATGCCTAGCCCCGGCCATTGCCTTCTGCAGAACTCTAGGAATTCAGATTTACCCCTATTTGGACTATATCTTAATCCTAGCAGATGCAAAACATACCCTCTCAAACCATCTGCACTTCACAGTGTCCCTTCTGCAGAATCTAAGGTTCACCCTCATCCTTCCAAAGTCCTCCTTGAACCCAGACCAGGACAAGATTTTTCTGGGTTGCAGGATCAGAATGGACAAAATGAAGACCTTTCTCCCACAGGACAAGGTACTGTCCCTGACCTCCCACTTAAAGGAGATCCTACACTCCCAGACAATAACTGCAAGGCAGTTCCTGCGTCTCTTGGGCTGAATAGCATCAAACATCCCTATGCTACCACTGGCCAGAATGCATATGCGTAAGTTACAGTGGTACCTCAAAAACATTTGGTCCCAGCATCTGAATCACTTGGAACAATGAATTCCCCTCCTTCCCTGTTTAAAGGAAGAGATCAGCTGTTGGATCGAACAAGTCCAGCTAAACCCGGGGCTTCCATTTCAGCCCCCCCCCAACCCAACTACCCAACTAATGTGTGCAAGATGCCTCAGCTACAGGTTGGGATGCAACAATGGCATCTTACAGGGTTCACGCAAACTGGCACCCTTCCTTAAAGGCCAGAGACATCAATATCAGAGAAATGACAGCAGTCTTCTGATCTCTAAAAACCTTTACCCCTCTGCTTCTATCTCTTGTCCTTCTAATAGTGACAGACAATGCCACTTTAAAGGAGTACCGCACCCACAGACTCAAAAAACATGTTTGAAACATCATGGCATGATGTTTCCTACATTTTAACAGCAGTCTGGGATTATTTACAGGATTTTAAATATTTTTATATGTAGTTCCAGACTCTGACCACCTGGAGGCTGGCATATTGACGTGGTTTGTATAAATCAGGTTGCCATCCAGTATCCCAGAAATCATTGTTTGGCTCAAAAATGTTACATCATGCAGGTCTCCGTTTGCCTAAAGTTCCTGTCATTTCATAGATGTTGCATGCGTACAAAGTACTGAGTAAAATAGAACAGTGTAAGTAACATTCCCTGCTGCTGGATGACTACTCAAAACAGAAACAGTGCAAATGCCACAGAACACACTCAAAGTGCTGCTTACCGCTGCCTTTTTTTCTAAATTTAGTTTAAATGGCACTAATTTGTGAGACAATGAATTCCAGTCCATTTACTTCTCCCCTCACCCATAACACTTGGCTTCCCTAGCTGTCAAAGTCCTGAGGGTAATTTGACCTGGTAATTCCATTGATTGGAAGATCTCAGCAGGGTGCTCGACTCATGTAATTTAATCTTTGCCCTAGCATTTCCTTTGTTAGGGGGGACATTTTTTTGCTGCACTATAGCCATGGCCTTACTTGACTGCAATCACATCCAGTAAGGTCTTACACCAAGGAGCTAAAGAATAAAACATTTATAAAAACTAAAAACGATGGAACCAATTGCCCAAACAGTCCGACCAACAAACAAAAAAAGGGCAAAGGTAGAAAGAGGCTCGACTCCTTTGTAGCATGTACCACTCTTTTATTCCACAAAAAACTCACAAGACTCCAAAACACATTAACGCTTTTCCAAAACACCATGCATTTTCGTTTTGAATGACTTCTTCAGATGAACAACAGAATGCATATCTACAACACACCCATCCTTGTATATCATTTAAATTAATTATCTGAAATTAATCAATAAAACAATTAGATAATTTAATTTGAAAAATACTTCCACAAAATAACATACAATACATAAACCTTGACATATAAAAAAAATAAAAAAAACACACTATAAAATCCATAAACCATCTTACTCCTAACCTTGTCCTTAAAACCTACATTTTGATATATTTAATATTGTTATACAATAAATATACCTTTAAAATACATATTAAAATACTTTATAGAATAGTCATAGACTTTTGATGTTTGTGGCTAATAGCACCATCTAGTGTGTAAATCTAATATTATACAAGATGGAATACAAAAAAGTAATACAATTTATAAAAGTGGTTTAGAATACACACACAAATTCATAAGAGACAATAAACCTTTTACAAAACTAATTCAGACCATATAAATAAGTAAAGTTTTGCTGCTCTCATCTTTAGCACTGGGGCAAGGGAAACTGTATCATTCAGACCTGGAGGTTTGTTAACTTCCAAAAATAATTGCCACAATAATTCTTTGTATTCTATAGAGGTTTCCCATAGGCCACCCCTTATGTCCTTTTCCACCACTTCTAAGACAAACTAAAATGTGCTTCATGGCAGCATTTTTTATGTTTATAAAGTGCGTTATTAGTGCATTTCGTCCTAATTTCATAATTATGCTCATATATTCTATTTTTCAATTTCCTTTCTGATTTACCCACATAAAATGCATCACAGTGGTCGCACAACCCTACATACACTATCCCACTAGTTTCACAATTCGCGAAATATTTACTCTGAATCAGAAAGTCCCTACTATTAATATACATAGTCTCCCTTGTACAAATATATGAGCACTGAGAACATCTTCCACACTTAAAAGTTCCTACTTTTCCTTCTCTAACTGAATTCGTTCCATTTTTACCCTCCAGAATAGTCTTTAAGTTCTTCCCCCTTCAATAGGTACATTTTAGGGGGGAGAACAAATATACTTTCAAGGTCCGAGATTTCTCTAAATCTGTTCCATTCATCCTCTAAGATTTTTCTTATCTTTACAGCTTCCCCACTATAAAATCTACTACAAATTACTTTCCCCTTCATACTTATCTATTTTTGCTTTTTCATTATTCCATCCTGTTCTATCACCCAAAATGGGTTTAAATTTATCCTGTCTTCCAATCCTAACCTCCTTCTCTATTGTCTCTATAAGTTTGATAGGATATCCTCTGTCTCTGAACATTTCACGCAACATCATACACTCATCATTAAAATCTGATTCTCTTGATGTCATTCTGCTTCCCCTTACATATTGTCCCTTGACAATACCTTTTTTCTGATGATAAGGGTGAGCACTATTGTAAGCTAAATAGGAGTTCGAAAAGGTTTCCTTTCTATAAATTTTTGAGAAGAAACCATGGTCGCACTTCCCTATAGAAATGTCCAGATAATTTAAAATATTCTTATCGCACTGATAGGTGAAGGCCAAAAAATCAGTTGATTCTGAAATATGTTTATAAAAAGCAGAAAATTCATCCTCTGATGCTACCCATAAGAAACGCATGTCGTCCAAATAACGCCTATAAAATTTCCAACAGTGTGTATATTCAGAATTACTAATGTATCTATCTTCCCAGACGGACAGGATAATATTGGTGTATGTGAGGGCACATCGCACCCCCATAGCTACCCCCTGGATTTGCTTAAAGAACTCACCTTCATAGTGGATATAATTACTACTTAAAACCAAATCAATTTATGTTAAAATAAGATAAAAATCGTTGTTACTAAATTTTCCATATTTTACCAATGCTTCTTCGAACCATTTCATTCCTTCTCCGTATGGTATTGAAGAAAATAGATCCACTATATCAATCGTAATAAAAGTGATATTCTTATCATAAACTTCTTGTGTTAAATTCTGTAACAGGTCCCAAGAATCCTTGACTACACCATGCCCTTCCATGGATAGATCCTTTAATTTAACTAACCATCTGGCCAAGGGTGCTGTGACTGAACCCTCTGAGGCTACTATGGGTCTCATTGGGGGATTTTCAACATTCTTATGCACCTTTGGCACTCCAAAAATTGTAGGAACTTTAGGTTTTTCTACATGGAAGTATTTAAAAGTTTGTAAATCAATGGAGCCTTCTAACAATAGGTTATTTAGGACCAAATATATTTTTTTATTTCCTGTGTTGATTTCATTAAGCGATGCCCTAGCATACCTCTCCGAATAAGTAAATCCATCATTTTAGCTTCATAAATAATTTGGTCCATAATAACAATACCCCACCCCCTTTATCTGGTTTAAAAACTCTTATTGACGAATCACACCTTATATCTCTTAATAAATTGTTCTCTTCCTTAGTAAGGTTGTATGTAATTTTGTTCTTGGAAAGTTCGCCCCTTAATTTCTTTTCCATAAGAACCTCAACATTTTTTAATTGTGGGTGTAGGGGGGGATTGTATGTGCTCCTTTTCCTTAACACCTCTGTTTAGGGACCATTAATATTCTGTCCTTGAAGTAAGAGCTCAACATTTTTCTTTCTTAAAAATAATTTTAGGTCTATTAATACCTTACTTATATCTGCCTTCCTATTTGGTACAAATTTAAGTCCTTTGGAAAAAAGTGAAAAATAAACTTCACTGAGCTCTTTATTACTATAGTTAAATATATTATAGTATTTATACTTGCATAAATGTCCTTCAACTACTATTAAATCATGAGTATATTCTGTTTCAGTTGTATTCTGGTCCAACCTTACCACTGTTGGAAGCCCTTGTTGTTGCCGTTGCCCCCCCCCCCCATATTGGTAGTTTTTTGATAATTGTTTTTGATTCTTTCAATTAGCGAGTTTAGATCTTTATTAATTTAAGTGTTAAGGTATCACTTCATGTTTCCACCTTGTTAAAAATTGAGATTTACATGTGCAAAGTGTGTTGGTATGCAGTGTTTGCCTTCATATGTTTTTACTCCACTGGTTGGTTTGCAAAAAAACATTTGCAGTGTCCCTGGATTTGTCTTTGTACATACAAACCACATTGCTATATTTTCCCCTTCCTTTTTCTTCTGTCCAGAAGTCACTTATAACAAAGTAAATTTTTTATTGATTTTTTTTTTTTTTTTTTTTTTAATAAAGGACATCAAGGTTAACTTACCTACTTACCTTGAATCAGATAATGGATGCCACTGCAAAGAATCACTGTTGAAATATTTGTGCATGGACAAAATCCCTTACTAAATCTATTTGCCAGCCTCCAGTTCAATTGGTGCTATGGCTTTAATATACTGGTGTGTTTGCTCATGCCTTCCAAATATCTCCACCATTACATACCAGTTTTGCAGTGCAGTAACCACCTGACATGCCCATACATCTTTAGCCATCAATATGCAGCTACTCTTGTTCTTGTGAGTATGTGAATTCATTTTCAGACTTAATGTGTGGAAGCTGCACTGAGTAATTCTAGGTGCTTGTTCAGGTCTCACATGGTGCTTGCTTAGAGCTACTCTCATGTTAAGCCACTATGAATATGTTGCACTGCCACCTCTGATACCAGGGTAATGTTTTAATCTTTCTATTCCCGCACTGCACACTAGCAGTATCTGGTGCAAATACAACAGAGAAGTATGCAAGCGATACATCACCTAAGCATTATTTGCCGTGCAGAATGTACAAGTATGCATACCAAATTTCTGTGTTTCCAAACATCGGTGTTACTACACTACTACTGAATAAAATGAACATATTGAAATGTAACATGACCTGTTACCAGATGTAATTAAGATTCTTTCCTGTGTAAACAAATTTCCATGATTCTCTGGCTGTTTGGTTTGATTCACTTTACTGGCTACCAGTAGAGGTTTGCCCTTTCTTAGCAAGTTGCAGTAAATATTTTGTTATCCGGTTATTTACCTGGTTAGTTTGACTGGGCACACTATGAACGTTTCCATGCGGCATCCCGGGGTAAAAGCTCAAGATGGTGCTATCTCAATGGTCTGACTTTGTAGTATAGTCCCTTAACTGCTGCCTTGCATATCTTGCATAAGGCAGATCTGAATTATCCATTGCAATGTCCAATTCAGTGTTTCATCTACAGATTGTGTGCCTACTGCCTTTGACGAATACATTGCCTAGGTTACAGTAAAAAAATAACATTGCAGTAGGGAATGGATGGCAAACCAAAGAAACTAAGACAGTCACGACTACAGCACCCAACATTAGAGTACAACTTATGATTTCCTATCCATCTACAGGTTGCGGTAGTAGAACCCACAGCCATATGCATAAAAAGCACATATACTCACTGATGTGCTGCTACCACTGCTTTCAAGTGCTGTAGCACAATCACTGATGACCATATACTAAACAAAAGAATTACACATTGAAAACAGATTTCACATCAAGACAGTGACAAAAATAATGGCAATGCAAATACAATCAGAAGGAATTCAGAAGAAACTGCACAACCTACAAGCTCTGTAGTGAATACAGAAACACTGGATTTATGACATTACACAGACATGGTTTAAAGCCACAGAATGTACTCTGTCAGTGCAAGGCTAAATTAGCCTTGCACACATGTAGACCATGAGGCACAAGAGAATGGGACATAAGGTGGAAATGTCTCAGTCTTGATTAGCAGCAAGTATTCTTCAATATTTTTCAAACCAGATGACACCCAGGCATTTACCCACATGCAATTAACTGGAGAGTGTCCCTTACCATATCTGAGCAAGCTACAGGTCATCATCTGTGGCACAAGAAATCACAGCTCAATATAGGAATGAATGCTGATTATCATCTGCTGTTAAAATCAAGTAAAAACACTAATACCCTATGCAAAAACTCAGAATAAGTTTTGCAAGGATCTGCCAATGCACACATGATAATATGCTGATTATTAGTCAGAGAAAATCAAATGTAATGTTCTTTGGCACCCCATAATAGCTTGCTAAAACTCTGCACCTGACAATAACTGACACATCAGGCAATATGCTGCCTGTAGTAACAGAGCAAAAAATATCCAGAATCACATTTGACCCTACTCTCTTATTAACAAACCATACAGATAATATTAGCAGAACCTTAAATAACTAAATTTATGCTACAACCTCTCATACCTCCTCACCTCCAGCATGTGCACAACCAAAGCTATAAACATACTTATCCCAAAAACTGAGCATGGGCTCCCTTTAATGGCTCTTCACTCTACCACAAATACAAATAACACTTTTAGTGTTACTTTTACAAAGATCTATAGATTTGAATTACTTGCAGAACCAAATATGCACCTTTGCTATTTCCTCCAATGCTTCAAGTAGCTACCCATCAATGAAAGAACAACCTTTCTACTTGGTTCAAAGATATAGAAATTATTAAAATGGGACTTTACCAAACTATATATTAACCAAACTCTTATTTGAGAGACAGTCAGGAAGATGGCTTAATACTTATCAGACCATGTTTCAAGACAACCACAGTAAACATGCATTCTCAAAGCTGGATTCAGCAGGTTGGTATAATCTCCCAGGAGTAGCTAGGGAGCAAAGCAATCTGGAAGTATTCAAAACTAAATTAATAGAACTGTGGGATACCAGATGCCTGTGCTATTGTGACAATGGCTAGTCAGTTCTTGATGTTGGAGTGAATGGCTAGCCATTGCATACCATGCCTATGCCAAAACACACCTGCACTATGACTGTAGCATTGATGTATGTATGGTAAATAAAGCAATCCTGAGGGAAAGTACTTTGGATGACATTATCATTATGCTGAATGGTGATACTGGTTTTAGCAAAATGGATGTGAAGGCAGGTTACTACCAAATGGAGGTGAATCCTAAGAACAGAATAACAAATACATTTTTAATCACAAAGGTCTTTAGAAGATACAGGAGTTTAATTTGGGTTGTAAGATCGGTTGCAAAAATTTTCAGATGTATAATATATTTTATCCCAGGCATTCTGAATGTTAACATTTTCTTTGACGATGCAGCCTGTGATAAAACACAGAAACAATGATTCTATAAGCCAAGTTGTACAGATATGCAAATAATTTTGACATTAAACTGAAATGCAAATTTAATACATAATTTCTCGAGTTCTGTGGTAATATATGTTCAAGGAAGGAAAGGTCACCAAATCTAAATAAAGTTAAGGCAATATTCAACATGTCACCATACTGAAACGCAAAAGTAGTAAGATGTTTCCCAGGCATGGTAAATTACAATCCCTTGTATGGGTAGCTCTTTAAATGATAACTGCCTTTCTAAGGGTTTTAAGATTAGTAATTTAAAAAGTGTTAGTATGCAGCGGTGGTACGGCGGTAGCATTGTTACCTCACAGCAAGAGGTTCTCCCATTCGATTCTCGACTTGGCTTGGGAGTGCCTTCTGTGTGGAGTCTGCATGTCCTCCCCGCGGTTGGGTAGCATTCGAAAGACATGCGTGTGTAACTGGGCATGCCTTCGTTGAAGGTTGGGCGTTGAGCTGGCACCTCAGCATTTCGTAAAAATCTACTGCCAATCATTAGTGGACCGGAGTTCTACTGTGGCGACCCCTTACCGGAAAAAGCCGAAAGACAAACAACAACATGTAAATAAAAAGTGTTTATTCTTTTTCTTCTTTCAGGTTTTTCTCGGTTAGGAGTCGCCACAGCGGATCACCTGTCCGCTCATGATTGGCAGTGGAGTTTTACAGTGTCGAGTTGCCAGCCCGGCGCCCAACCTTCCACAGAAGGCACACACACATGCACACATAAAAAGTGTTAATATGGTGCGTTTTATTTTTTATGAACAGGAGTTTCTTACTTTACTGATCGCTCTCTCATACACACACGCAGGCACTTCAAAAGTCATACACACACTCTCCATGCATTCCTTTACGGATCGGTCTCTCATACACACACGCAGGCACTTTTACATTCATACACACTCTCCATGCATTGCTTTACTATTCGCTCACTCACACACATGCAGGCACTTTTACATTCATACACACACTCTCCATGCATTCCCTTACTGTTCGCTCTATCATACACACATGCAGGCACTCCTGCATTCATACACGCACTTCATTCTCTCCCCACACACTTGCAATCACTGCCCAAACAACACAAGAATCAAACCCACTACATTTATGTCTGCAGATAGACATATTTTAGATAAAAAAATTTTTTATGTGGCAAATAACCGATGGGAGAAGCACAGCAACATAATCGAGTGTTTGTCGGTGTGAGCGTGCAATTACGATCTATTAAGCCATTACTTTACACTCCCTATGCTGTTTATCGAGTATAAAATAAGAAAAAAAAAGTAAACCGCTAAGCGAGTGTAAAATAATGGCTTGGAAGTTCGTAATCGCACAGTCATGCATACACAAAACTTCAGACATCACAGAGCCATAAAGAAAAACGGTTGCTATTGGCAACCAAGACCACATGGAACAGCTGGCAAAGGAACGCCACAGGAAAGGAAATTACATAAAAAAAGTACAGGGCATTAAAGGAGTAAAACCGTGCCAATTTGCAGATTGAAGTGGGACTAATGCATCAGACAACGGACAGCAAGTTTTTTTATTACACCTTCTCACTGAACAGATTACAAGACGGCACAATCACTACCCATATTGAACAGGAAATCTTTAAGGTAGTCAGTGGTACTGCTCTTTAGGAAAGTTAGAGAAAATAACTTCGGAAAGAAGACAGCTTTATAATAATAATTGCCACTGGCAACCAGCACCACGCGGAACAGCTGGAATGCTGCAGCAAAGGCAAATAAATATAAAAAAATACAGTACTAAAGCGCCACAGTTCAATACCAAGTGCATACATGTATCCACGACAGTTGTTTGGTCATCAGGACCCAAACAGGCAATGTTTAAACATTTTTGGATGCACGTGTGAACTTATGCAGCACAGCGACAGGAAAGCCAGGAGAAATGAAGATGCCACATTAAAGAGATACTGATACTTTGCTGTCAACCAATGTATTTCTACAAAAAGTCATACTCACCAGTATAAATCCACGAGGGAAGCTAATGCAGAAAGAGAGTCACACAAGGTTCCAACAGGAAAATACAGCGTACTGGAAACACAATGCTAAAAAGAAGTACCTTACCTCCTGCACTTGTATTTGAGCACTCAGGCTGGGGGAAGGACAAGGGAGCCATGACATCATAGAATGGGTGGGTCGTCTTATTTTAGTTAGAATCGGATGACGGCTGTGGTGATGTCACTTTGGGGGAGGGAACCGATTAAAAAAAAAAAAAAGTACCTGCACTGCCTGGCCTGGATGATGTCAGTAATTGGGCGACTCCAGCAAGCTTTATTCAAATGTGAGAGAATCATTTTGTAAGTGAAACCATCACAGTATGAGAAGGTAGGCTTCTGTTACAGAAGTAAGGGGAATTATAAAAATTGTAAATGCTGTATTGTTGTTGCTTTACAGAGGACAATGTAAATGGGGAGGAAAAGGGCCGTGAAGTTGAGGAATACATTAGAGAAACCTGTTGTACTCCTTTAATGGAGTACTTCAACAAACAAGGAGGGGCAAAAGGCATGTCAGCTGTGCAAACTAATCTTGCTAATATGGGACCTAGCTTCTCGCCACAACTTGTCCCTGCAGGCAACCTACATCTCCTCGCAGGACAACAAGCAAGCAGATCTCCTAAGCATGACATCTCTCCACAACACGAATGAATGCTAGACAGGACTGTCTTCCTAGATATAGCCCACCGGTGGGGCACTCCTCAAATAGACCCATTTGCCTCCCCTCAGAACAGGCAACTGCAGACGTTCTGTTCAAAAACCTACTCCCCTCTAGCCTGGAGAGTAGACGCTTTCAGCATCTCCTGGGAGGGGAAGTTTCTTTGCCCCCCCCCCCCACACACACACACACACACACACACACACACACTGATTCAGAAAGTCCTCCTGTAAATCAGGATGGACAAACCGAAAATCTTGTTAGTGACTCCCTACTGGCCAAGGCAGCACTGGTTCACCCTACTTCACAATCTAGCTAAGGGCACTCACTACAGTTTACCCTACAAGGTGGACCTACTGACATAGGAAAAAGGAACTCTACTCCACCCACACTTACAGATGTTGTCCCTGACTCTGTGGGTGGTAAACTTTTGATCCCTTTCAGGCACTACTACTCAGAGGACGTGCTTTCAGTCCTGAGGGAGGCTAAGAAATCTACAATAAGAAAATCATACCTAGCTAAATGGGAAAAATTTACTAAGTGGTGTCTAGACAAGGGAAGGGACCCTTGCATTGCTGATCCCCCCCCTTGTTCTTACTTGTGTGTCAATTGATAAAAAGTGGACTTTCTACAATATCAGCCTGCTTACCTCTTGATCCCCCCCTTGCTGACTAGGCTCGATGTAAAACTCTTCCTTTAAGGGGTGTTACACATGAGACTTCCAAAGAAGCCTATCCCTCTGCCCTGGGACCTTAGCTATATCCTGGAAAAGCTTACCCAACACTTTTTCGAACCTGCTTGGGACATCGTCCTTACAGATACGCACACGGAAAACCGTCCTACTGGCCATCACATCAGCCAGAAGGGTTTCAGAGCTGCAAGCCTTAAAGACTTGCCCACCCTACACCACCTTCCACAAGGATAGGGTCACGCTGAAAATTAACCCCTCCTTTATGCCCAAGGTGGTCAATGACTTGTCTCTAAACCAATCTATCCACCTACCCACTTTCTTTCCCTCTCCCACAAATGAAGGGGAGAGGATACTCCAATCCTTGGATGTACACAGGCAACTAAGATTTTACCTGGACAAAACTAAATCGATTAGGAAATCTAAACACCTCTTTGTTTCCTTCCACCCCAGAGCTTTGGGCAAGGCAGCCTCCAAACAAACCATTGCATGCTGGATCAGGAAAGCCATCTGTGTCTGCTACTCCCACCATGGAAAAAAAAAACAGTGGGAGTAAAGGCCCATTCCACAAGGGCAGTGGCCGCCTGCAAGGCTTTCCTAAGAGGTCTGGACACAGCTTCCATTATGGAAGTAGCCACATGGTCCACTATCCACTCTTTCACCAAGCATTTTACAAGCTAGACCAAGTCTCCAGAGCATGTGCAGAATTCGCCAGGGCAATCCTACAGGGCTTTGTAGAATCCTCTTCTGCATCCACCACCCTCTCATTCAACTAAGCTTGTAGTACTCTCCCACAACTAGAATACTGCAGCATAGTACTAGGAGGACATAGAATAGTTGTGTAAAATCTTACTGTAACCATAGATGTCCACCTCTTCCATGTTGCAGTATTCCTTCCCACCCACCATAAACCCCTGTACTTTCTCCTTTCATCCCAGCTTCACACTAGACCTATCTATGCTCCTGAAGAACCCCAGGGTCCCACACCTGACACCACTGGCATCTTCTATTGCTGAGCTTCAAGTTCTGAGGATTGTGCGTGCAGACATCACATTTAAGGCCCCTGGTTTATGGCCTTACACAGCTGCAACAGCCAAGCTGAAGCTTTTGTATAGGCGCCAACGTATGAGTCGCCTGAGGGCAGGAAATCCCACAGCTAGAATACTGCAACATGGAAGAGAAGGACATCTATGGTTATAGTAAGAATGTGAAGTTGTTAAATCTCGCCATTTATTCTCACTGATGGGTTCGGAGATGATCCTCGGCTTCGACACGGCAGATAGCAAAGCTCAAGGTTTACCAGTAGCTCGAGACCAAGCCCCTTATCCCACAATGCACTGCTGGAATTACCTCAGATCTAGTTTGCCGCGGCAAGAGAGATCTCGGTGATCCAGGTAGCTCAGACCATTTGTTTGAAAAAATAGCAAGTTTTGATAAAAAAATGTTCTTTTTCTCTTAGATATTTTCATATAGATAGTTTGAGTGTTAGTGTTAAAAATTTTAATAATAGAATCTGTGGATGTTCATCGTGCATACAGCTGCAGTCATAACAGATGGGTTATCCTGCTGTCAGGCGGGTCCTCGGTCG
The DNA here is from genome assembly GCF_019279795.1 of Protopterus annectens. NCBI lineage: Eukaryota > Metazoa > Chordata > Ceratodontiformes > Protopteridae > Protopterus > Protopterus annectens. The sequence continues at coordinate 174,024,295 of NC_056735.1, read as the reverse complement.
GCCGAATTCCAAAGTCTAGGTCCGGCGTCGGTTGTCGTCGCTTCTTCCCTGACGTCAGTGTGACAGGGGTATAAAAGAGGCAGCCGACGCCATTTTCTTCAGTCTTTCTTGCCGCGCGGTGCCCGAAGCAGAAGCAGTTCGCAAGTGCCGGTCGGCCAGCTCCTGAGATTTACGAAAGTATTTCAGCCGAAGTCTTCTTGAAAGCTAAGTACCCGTTAGAAACTTTTCTTGCCTCAGACCGATGTCAGACAAAGTTAATAATTGCATTTCATGTGGGAAGCAAATACCGCATAAGGATTTCCACTCTTTCTGTATACCTTGCTTAGGCCCAGACCACTACGTTTCGGCCTGCCGTTTGTGCTAGATTCAATAAGCGCACTATTAAGCGTCGGGCGGAGTTCGCCCTTCACTTTTTTGGCAAAAAATTTAATTATATTATGTCGTCGGATACTCAGACTCCAGTTTTGAGCAAAAAACGCAAAGATAAGGACCGACATACGAGGTCCGCACTACCTACTGAAACCACGCTAAAGCCTACTACCGGTTCTCCGGTACTCAGCGAGGCGCCTATGCAGCCCCTGAGTACCGATGACAATGCATTACTGGTGTCTTCAGTACCCGAGGTTGCAGGCTCCTCAGCCCCCATTCCTACTACAGATCCCAGCGCCACTCCTGGCGGGGAAACTCAGAATTGAGACAGGCCTGCCATTTCTCAAGGGGTCTTCAGGCCTTCCTCCTTCTCCATTAAAGCCTTCACTAAATCTAAAGCAGCCATGAAAACCAAAAAACAGGTTCCTCAGACCCCCTGTCAAGGCACCATGCCTAAAAAACAGATGCTTAAAATGGCTGAGGATTTGATTACTCTTATCAGGGGTTCTCAACCCCCCTCTGACAAAAGGCCCAGATTAGAGGAAGACTACCCTTCCTCAGATCAAGCTTCTATTACCTCAGAACTATCTGAGGACCAGGATTATGCCTATTCTCCATTCGAAGACTCTGATGCAGAGGAGTCTATTCCCTCGGTCTCCCCCCCGAGGACTTCTCTTTTGGGGAAACCCTGCATACATTGAGGGAACACTTTCACTGGGAAGGGCAAGATTACTCAGATTCCAAGAAAAGGCTCAGGGAATTTCTTCTGCTCCCCCAGCATAGGCCTCTGGCTATCCCTCCTGTTTTAGATATATTGGATGATGTGTACACAGAAGCCAGCCTTAATCCTGATTCTTTGCCTCCAGCTCCTGTTAAACCAGACAGGTATTACCGGGTTCCTGACTCTCACCAGTTCCTATATAAAAGCCATATTGCTGACCCAGAAACAATTTCACAGGGTCCCAAGGGAATTAAGGCCTCTACTGCTAAAACTCCATTACCTTCAGAGAGAGATTCCAGAGCTTTACAAAGGTGGGGGAAAAAAGTGTACGCCTCGGCCACTTTAACCATGAGGGCATTAAACTGTCCGTTCCATATATTAAAGTATCAACAGTTTTTGATATTTCAGCTGAAAAGCAAGATGACACAACCAGAACAACCAGATTTAAAAGAGTTGCAGGATTTGTTGCATGGTGCAGAGCAAGTGGGTAAACATACCTTGCAGTGTGGTTTTGATGCTTTAGAGGCCTCATGTAGAGCTGCTGTTACGGGGTCTGTTATACGTGGGCATACTTGGCTCAAAGAGCAAACCTTACCAGATCATGTCAAAGCTAAATTATTAGATGCACCTCTTCAAACAGATGGTATTGTTTGGTGTTAAAGCTGAGGAGGTGCTAAAGAAAATGGAGGAAAAAGCGAAATCAATGCAAACAGTGAAAGATTTCCTGCAGGTACAGCCTCCACGTTTCAGCAGAAACTGGCCTTCAAAAAATTGGTCCTTTCCAGCCACGGACAGACCTCAAAGGGGCAAATACAGGTGCCCAAGGGGCAGAGGGCAACCTCAAGGATCTTTCAGAGCCAGACAGTGGCAAGCACCAACCCCAAGAGGTGGAGAAGATAGATCAGTCTTTTAGAAAACAGACATAATGACTTCCCCCTACACCTGCCAAGCAAAGCTTTAATGGCAGCACCTTTGGGCGGAAAACTGACATTCTCAAAAAAAAAAAAAAAAAAAAATTGGCATATTGCTACAAAAGACAAATGGATTCTGGACATTATAGACAGAGGCTACAGGTTCCACTTTCGCACCCTTCCAAAAATGAGAGGCATGCCAAACCTGCCACAAAATCAAAGGGCAGAGGCACAAAAACAAGTTTCAACTCTCATGGACATGAAAGCAATTCAAGAGGTACCTGCAAAAGAACAAGGTCAAGGGTTTTATTCCAGACTATTCCTGGTACCGAGGAAAGACAAAGATTGGAGACCTATCTTAGACCTATCCATCCTAAACACATATCTACAGGTGCCAAAATTCAAGATGCTCACATTACAGCAGCTTCTTCCCATGCTGGGCAAGGAGTCTTGGCTGGTAACATTGGACCTCAAGGAGGCATACCTGCATGTCCCTATCAGACAAGATTGCAGAAGATACCTCAGATTTCTTGCAGGTTCAACCCATTACCAATTCTCTGCATTGCCCTTTGGCTTATCTACTGCGCCCAGAGTGTTTACGAAATGCCTGGCATCAGTAATCACCTTCTGCAGACTACAAGGGATTCAAATCTACCCATATCTGGACGACTGCCTGATCCAAGTGGACAGCAAGGACTTACTACTGCAGCACCTGGCGTTTGTAATAAAACTGTTGAACTTCCTGGGATACACAGTCAACAAAAAGAAATCAAAACTAATACCCTCTCAACAAATAATTTTCCTGGGTGCCAGCTTGGATACAACCACCCAGATGGCCTGCCTCACGCCAGACAATCAAGGGCAACTGTCTTAATACTTTAGAAAAATGGCAACTTACACCAGGCTAACTGCAAGGAAAATCCTGCAGGCTCTGGGATTCATGGCATCTTGCATCCTACTAATCCCATGTGCAAAGCTGCATATGAGGAAACTTCAATGGTACCTGAAAAACTTATGGTCTCAACACAGCCACAGCTTGGAAACAATTATCCCACTCATTCCATGCCTTCAAAAGGAATTTTTGTGGTGGACTCAAGCTTGCCGGAGAAACACAGGTCTTCCTTTCTGTGTACCTCAAGCAACTCAAATCGTCACAACAGACGCCTCAGACTACGCCTGGGGAGCACACATGACAGATCAGTGCATTCAGGGAAAATGGACCCGACAAGAGGAGCACCTTCACATCAACCAAAAGGAGATGCAAGCCGTGCAAAAGGCTATTATGACCTTCAAAGACCTAGTGCATCCAGGCCAGCTATTGATAAGGACAGACAACACCACAGTGATGTGGTACATAAACAAACAGGGGGGGACTCATTCATACCCCCTGTGCAGGCAAGCCATGACCCTATGGAACACAACACTGGAATTGCAAATTCAACTGCAGGCACAATTCCTGCCAGGGAAGGAAAACACACTGGCGGACAACCTAAGCAGAAATATGACAGATCCACACGAATGGAAGTTGCATCCTCAACTTTTCACAAAGGTAACTCAGGCATGGGGACAGCCAGACATAGATCTCTTTGCTACCCACAGAAATTGCCAGTTGAAAAAAAAAAAAAAAAACTCTAAATCTAGCTGCATGGAGAATTCCTTGATTTCCCAACAGTTTCTCCTCTCCAAGGAGGTGCAGGATGTCATCTTGGAGGCCAGAAGACCTTCTACTAGAAAGGCTTACTCCGCCAAATGGAAACAATTTTGTGCCTGGAATCAAGAAAAGGGACAGAATCCTTGGGTAATAAATATACCTCAAATTTTACAGTACCTAGCTGAGATGTTAAACAATGGACTTTCCTTCTCCTCCATCAAGATCCACGCTTCAGCCATTTCTGCGCAATACAACACAAATCCTCCATTATTCTCTCACCCTCTCTTAAGGCAGTTCCTCAGAGGGGCAAAGAATTTAAAACCCCCAAGGAAACCACCAGTCTCTGCTTGGGACCTCAACTACGTATTGGAAAAGCTGACCCTTCCTCCCTTCGAGCCAGCTTCTTCAACAGAGTTACAGTACTTGTCATGGAAAACAACTTTTCTTCTGGCTATCACCTCAGCACGCAGGGTTTCGGAGCTACAGGCCCTCATGGCTGTGCAACCATTCATCATTTTCCATCAGGACACAGTTTCTTTACGAACCAATCCTACCTTTATGCCAAAGGTAGTATCCAGTGTAGCTTTGAATCAGACTATCCACTTACCTACCTTTTATCCTAATCCACACAACAAAGGGGAAAGACTACTACATTCCTTGGACATTCACAGATAACTTCGTTACTACTTGGACAGAACAAAGCCATTCAGGAAATCTGAGCAACTCTTTGTGTCCTATGCTGTAGGTGCTCAGGGAAAGGCTATTTCCAAACAGACAATTTCAAAATGGATAGCCCACTGCATACGTTTTTGTTACTCATTCCATGGAAAAGCTGTGCCTGCATGCATCAGATCCCACTCCATCAGAGCCAAAGCTACCACTGCAGCCTTCCTCAGGGGGGTCCCTACCAAGGACATTTTGGAAGCAGCCACCTGGAGTTCAGTGCACACTTTCTCCAAGCACTATCACCTCCCTCTATACTCAAAATCTAGAGCGGGCTTTGCCACAGCAGTCCTGCAGGGCATCTTAGCCCCTCCTAGTTCCACTTAGTGCCTACCACCCTTACTTAGCTTTGGGATTCTACCCATCTGTTATGACTGCAGCTGTATTCACGATGAACATAGTACAGTTTTGTACCTACCATAAATGTAGCTGTTCGAGTGCTCATACAGCTGCAGTCCAGGTTTCCCTCCCTCCATCCCCTCTTAGGACAGGCCTTATGACAAACACTTTTCATATAACCTTTTTGGGGTATTCTTTTATGGTGTATTTGCTTGCAACTACTGTTTTTGATTTATCAACATTGCATCTTTGCATAACATGTTTGCCTTCCTTCTGGGGGCACCTGACATCTGGGGCAAGAAAAACTGAAGAAAATGGCGTCTGCTGCCTCTTTTATACCCCTGTCGCACTGACGTCAGGGAAGAAGCGATGACAACCGACGCCGGACCTAGACTTTGGAATTCGGCCGACCGAGGACCCGCCTGACGGCAGGATAACCCATCTGTTATGACTGCAGCTGTATGAGCACTCTAACATCTACATTTATGGTAGGTACAAAACTGTACTTTTCTGATAATTAGTGCCATGTTGGCTTAGTTGTTTTGTGTGGGCCTTTTAGCCCTATTTAGAGTGGTTAATCTCGATTTTCTTTATAGTCAGGGTTTTTCTCCGTGTGCCTGTTTAGCCCTGTATTTGTAAATTATAGTTTAACTGTCAGATAGTGCCCGGTTTGGGTTTAGTTGCTTTCCTTAGTTAGTGTGGGTCTTTACAAGGAAAGTAAGGATTTCACTGTATTAGTTTCAGTATACTGGTTTGTTTTCTACTTTTACTATGTCGGATGACAAGAAAAAGTCCCATCCTAAATCGGGATTCAAGAAATGCCCAGATTGTGGGCAGAAAATGTCCGTCACTGATGGACCCATTCAATGTGTTTACTGTCTGGGGGCTAAAAACCTACAAGACACTTGCAGCATTTGCCATTCTTTTTCTTCAAGAGTCCTCTTGGAGAGAAGAAGGAAGCTAATTGACAGGGGATTACAGCAGCATTTCTTTTGAGGTGTTGAGTAGCCATGAAGGTACTAGTATGTCTTCCAAATCTACAAAATCTTCGGACCCCAAAGTGGCAAAAAAGGCAAAAACTTCAGAGGGAGGGTCATCTGTTCCACAGACCCTGGAACAGAGTGCCCCTTTGATTCGGAGCCAGCTCCCAGTATTGGAGCCAGTCTCTGAGGTTCCTTCTCCTCTGCTCCAGTTAGCAACTTCAGTGCATGCATCTAAGTCCTCAGTCAGCCTTTCAGATTTGGACATGGATTGGCTAGTGCAGAAGCTTTTACAGGCACAAGGACTTGCCAAATTGTTGTCGGCCCCGACCAGCTCGTCGGTGCCGAAGACCATTGAACCGGATTTGTCTGCTCCTCCTCCAAGCCGTACTGGACCCTCGGAGCCGAAGGAACCCGAACCGATGATTCATACCCTTGGAGCCGATACCCACACTGGTGTTATTGGCTCCATCTACTCGGATGTCCTCGTCGCCGACCGAGGATTCTAGGAGCCGACGCTCTCCCATCGGGTCCGGGGAGGATAGTTGGACCGATTTGTCAGTGCTGACTCTTCCTGTCGGGGCTTCAGCTCAGATGAGTTCGGCTCCTACCTCAGGCTCTGAGCCCATGGTTTCTGTGTGGGAGGATCGGACAGTCCTTTCGGGTCCGTCTACTCCTTCTCGTCAGAGCCATGGAATCTTCGATGCTATGAGGAGAGTCCTGTTTCCAAAGGCATCGTCCGCATCGGTTCGGCCTTCCCTCTCCCCTCAAGCTCCTGTGTCTACTTCTTCATCTACAGGTCCCCCTAAGCGTAGAGACCCTGAGCCTCAAGTACCCCCACAGGGCGTCCCCTGCTCTTCTGAGACCTCCCCAGATCCCCCCACTGAGGAGGTGCCCAGGAAGAAGACTGTGCAAGAGGAGGCACTTAGACTCCCCACAGGAGTCCTTGACATGTGACAATGACTTGGATGAGATAGAAGGGTCCCCTCGATCCCCCTCTGAGGATCTCTCCTTTGCAGAGATATTAGAGATCCTTAGTCAGAGGGGAGATTGGCAGTCCAAGACCCCTACTGAGGATGAGTCCCTGCTCTTGAAGGCTTTTGGGTCTCAACCTTCCAATTCTTGGGTGTCTCCGCCTTACGACGAGCTCATGGAACTGATCTCTCGTAAGGCGTGGGAGTCATCGGTGGCCATGGAACCCTGTCCCTCGCAAGCTAAATTCATGTCTGCGCCAGTGGACAAGCCATTTTTGACCAAGGGAGTGCCTGTTGATACCATGGTGGTAGCTGCAGCCACCAAAAAGGAAGTGTCTGAAACATCCGCATCTATCCGTCCTCCTAACAGAGATTCTAGGATCATGGATAGATATGGGAAACGCATGTTTAGTTCAGCGACTTTTTCTCTGCGATCACTGAACTACTTAACCCATTTTACTAGACTACAAAGAGATCTGAAAGAGCTAGGAGATACTCTCCAGGGTACAGTAGCTGCAGGGGTGGCCGACAAAGTCAACGCACAGCTCGCTACCCTAAACTCAGTTGTAAACTCGTCCATGCGTCTCATATCTTATGCAGCTGATGGTTAGAGTAGAGGTGCTAGTTCAGGCATTGCTTTCCAAAGACGAGCCTGGATGCGTTTCTGTTCCTTTGCAGAACCCTTTGTCTTCCTTTATCAACACCCCATTCGATGGCTCATCACTGTTTGGGCCTAAAGTAAAGGAAACTTTAACCAGGTGTGAGCAGGAAGGCAAGACCTTATCTGCCGTTGGAGTCTGTTTTTCTGCCCCTACTCGGCCCTACCCCAAGGGCCCTAGGGGAGGGAAAATGTGGCTCTGAAAAGCATAGGGAGCCTTTCAGGACACACGTGGAGAAACCCCCTCTAGAGGCAGAGGAGGGGGTTATAATGGAAGACGCCACCCCTGCAGCAGAGGGTGTCCGCAGCAACAGGGTGACAGGGGTCAGTTCTCTGGTCAACCTTAACAGCGCCCCTGAAAGGAGGCCCGACTGTTCAACTCTGGAGGCAGTCGGGGGTCGTTTGTCTTTGTACCCAGAAGCCTGGCTAAACATAACATCAGATACATGGGTACAAAGCATCATTTCCACAGGATATTTCATACCATTCTCTACCCCTCCCATTCCTGTAGACAGAATTCCAGATGTTCCACCCAGTCTCGGGGAACAAGCAATCGTAGAGGTCCACAGATGGCTAGAAATGAGTCCTCCAACCAGTCCCAGCAGACCAAGTTGGATTCGGAACTTACTCAAGATTCTTTTTGGTACCAAAGAAAACAGGGGACTGGAGACCTATCTTGGACCTCAGCAGACTCAACCAGTTCATAAAGAAAGAGAAGTTCTGAATGGTCACACTTCAGTCCATTCTTCCCTTCCTAGGGTAAGGTGATTGGATGTGCTCCATAGATCTCAAGGACGCGTACTATCACATAAAGATGAACAGATGCTCCAGAGATCACCTGTGTTTCCGGCTGGGAGCCAACCATTACCAGTTTTGAGCCCTGCCCTTTGGTCTCACTACAGCCCCCAGAGTGTTCACCAAATGCATGGCAGTGGTCACGGCTCACCTGAGGCATCTAGGATTCTAGGTGTTTCCATACCTAGACGATTGGCTCCTCATTGCTACCACCAGGCATCAGTTGACTCAGGCACACAATACACTCTGACACTCTGCCATCAATTAGGCATTACAGTCAACTTTGAAAAGTCTGCCTTATCGCCATCGCAGCATACCGTTTTTGTAGGAGCAGAGTTAGATACCTCAACCACCACTCTATGTCTTCCAATTGAAAGAGTCTCACTTCTCCGCCAACACGTCAGCACACTGGTGTCAAAGAACAAAGCTACAGCAGCAGAGGTCTTGAAGGTGCTAGGTTTGATGGCGGCAGCAATCCTGGCTATACAACTCGGAAGGATGCATATGGAAATTCTTCAATGGCTCCTCTTTGCTCAGTGGTCTTAACCAGAAACTACCGATGCACCACATGATTCTCATCACAGATTCTTGCAAGAGAGACCTTCGGTGGTGGTTGACGTCTCTTCATGTCGCAATCGGAAGACCCTTTGTCATCGCCCCCCCCCCCCCCCCCAGTAGCCACTGTGATCACGGACGCTTCCCTGATAGGGTGGGTGGGGGGGCAATTTCAGACAAAGACTGCACAAGGCACATGGACAGATCAAGAGTCACATCTGCAAATCAATGTTCTAGAGTTGAGAGCAGTACTTCTGGCATTGCAGTACTTTCAGGACTCTCTTCCTCTAGAAACTTTTGCAATTCAGATGGACAACATGTCAGTAGTCTGGTACTTGAACAAGCAAGGTGGAACCAAGTCTTACCCCCTTTGTCGAGAAGCCCTCAGGGTCTGGCAATGGGCTGTGTCGTCCCAGCGTTTTCTTTTGGCAACCGCATATCCCAGAGAAATCCAACGTGATAGCGGACAAGCTAAGCAGGGTGATATTGCTCCCTCACGAGTGGTCTCTCAAACAACGGGTTACGGAGTTGATTTTCCGCAAATGGGGCCAGCCTTGTTGCAACTTCTTTGCCACCCACCTCAATTCAAAATGCAGAAGCTACTTTGCCCTAATACCACCTCTGGAACATCCCCTGAGAGATGCACTCTTACACGATTGGCCCCGGGTCTCCTTTATGCATTCCCACCCTTCCCATTGATACCCAGATTTTTACAGAAAGCAAAATCCTTGGGAAGGACTATTATCCTCATAGCCCCCTACTGGCCTCGACAGATTTGGTTCCCATTTCTCCACCATCATCTGTTGGAAGATCCATGGATCCTGGACCCAGTTTCGGACCTTCTGACGCATCTGTCAGGGGACCTCCATCCTTCACTGCAGTCCCTGAAACTGACTGCTTGGCTAATCCACTTCCCCTAATTGCCAGGCTTTATTCAATTTCAGAAGATACAAGACAAATTTTCTTGTCTTCTCACAAGCCATCTACCAGGAAATTATGCGGCAGTAAGTGGAAAAGGTTCTCAATTTGGGCCAACACGCAGAAAATTGACCCTTTCCGAGCTCTGCTATCGTCCATTTTAGAATTCTTGACAAAGATTTTTAAGGAAGGGGCAGCAGCTGCTACAGTTCGAGTTCAGTCAGCTGCCATTTCATAGTTCCACCTTGGGTTTGGTGGCTGAAATGTTATGGGGCCATAAGTTATCTAAAACTTTTCTTAAAGGTGTTCTTCACATGAGACATCCTGTCAAAATTCCCTATTCTCCCTGGAATTTAAACTTTATGCTGTCCCAAATTATTTTTCCCCCTTTTGAACCAGCATCTTCTTGTGATCTCAATATTTGTCCTGGAAAACTATTTTTCTAGTGGCCATTACTTCTGCCCGCAGTGTGTCAGAACTTCAAGCATTATCCATCAGACCACCTTACATGATTTTCCATGCTGATAGAGTATCTCTCAGAACAAACCCCTCATTTTTACCTAAAGTCTGTTCTGAATCCAATATCAATCAGGTCATTGAGCTGCCAGTCTTTTTTCCCAACCACTCTAACAAATTGGAATACATGCTGCACAAACTTGATGTACACAGACAGCTTAGATTTTATCTTGACAGAACTAAGGATATCAGAAAATCAGATCAACTTTTTGTATCCTTCTCAAAAGCCAGAAAAGGTAATCCAGTGGCTAAAACAACTTTATCTAAATGGTTATCCGATTGTATATCCTTTATTTATGGGAATGCGAGCATGCCATTGACACAAAAACCTAAGGCTCATTCTACCAGAGCCGTTTCTACGTCTTCTGCCTTTCAAGCTAAATTGCCTCTTGACAATATTTGCGCTGCAGCCACTTGGTCTAAGCCTCATACCTTTATCACGCATTGCAAAGTAGATAAGGCTTCCAGGGACAGATCTTCCTTTGGTTCCACAGTACTGAAGAACGTACTTCCATGAGCCACCCAAGATTGAGGGTGCTAGGGACGCTACCCATCATTGAGAATAAACGGCGAGATTTAACAACTTCACATAAAGAAGTTATGTACTTACCATAATGTTCCATGTGAGTTGTTTCTCGCCTTTATTCTCACGTCCCTCCCTCCTTCCCCCTCCTGGCTGACTGTTGACTTAGAGGCTAGTACCATCCTGGTTATTCAGTATTTCTTCTTCCCCTTCAGGAAGTGCTTCTTTGTAGAAATAAATAAAAGGGTATATATATTTTTACTCGCAGCAAACAAGATCTGAGGTAATTCCAGCAGTGCATTGTGGGATAAGGGGCTTGGTCTTGAGCTACTAGCAAACCTTGAGCTTTGCTATCGGTCGTGTCGGAGCTGAGGATCGGCTCCGAACCCATCAGTGAGATAAACAACTCACATAGAACGCTATGGTAAGTACATAACTTCTTTTTTTACACTGTTCTTTTTTTTCTTCTAAGGACCTAGGCCACACCCATTGGGACTTGGACTACAAAAACAAGAGAGCTCCTTTAGTGGTAATGAGTTAAAAATAGAGGATTATGATCATGTTGCCAGTCATAACAGGCTTACTACATATTCAAGACATGGATGCCAAGAAATTCACCTTGAGAGTGAAGCTCAAGAGGTGAATCTTGGCATCCATGTCAAGAACACATAATGGGTTATGATTAGGGTTGCCACCTTTCGTTGTAGCTAAAACCGGACTTAGGCCACACCCCTCCCACAACCCCGCCCGTATCCCACCCCCTTTCTACCCATTTTGCGACATTATTGCCACATCAGCCAAGACGGACTGCATTCTTTTCTTTTGGGGATGCCTTTTTTTCTGCAGATTTACATTGCTTTTTTGGTGGTGGTGGTGGGGGGGGGGGGCATAGTAAATCTGATGATTTTACTAAATCCGATAATCTTGTTTCTTTTTCTTAAAACAGACTACTAGAGTTTGTATAGTGTTTTCCAGACTGCTGGACAGTCAGTTTGACTTTCGGATAGTCTGGAAAAAAACTGATAGGTGGCAGTGCTAATTATGATTTGAGAAGCCGTCCTAATTCTTTGTAATGCATGGAGCTTTGTGTTTCAAGTACTTCTAGTTTCAGGAGGGAGAGAAAGCACTAAGTGTTTTACTGGCTTTCGGAGCCATAAAGCACTTAGCAAGTTTTGTCAGACAGTGTATCGCTTTGTTTTATTTGTCCCTGCTTTTCTGTAACATTACTGGCAAAGACAGGCAGAAAGAAATTTGTTTAATTCTGCCACTGTCATTTGCTAGGCAGTACTAGCAAATTTAACTGCCTGTCTCATTTCCCGATCTTAACAAGTGAAGCAGGGGGTGCTTAACAGTTGATGTTATGTAGTCCAATCTCGCCTACATTCTTACCCGTGGGTTCGGAGCCGAACCTCGGCTCCGACTCGGCCAGACTCTAGCTCGAAGTCTTCAGTTGGCTCATGGCTAAGGTATCCCATGCTGCAATGCGCCTATCCCCCAGATCTCGTTTGCCGCTCATACAGCTCGGACGTGGTCTTGCTCTTGGCCGTGGCTAAGTTCAATTTTTCTATTATTTGTTCGATTTAGTAGCTCCAAAAGCTATTTTAATATCTAGTGTGTGTGTTTTGCTTCTAACCGGTTCGATTGAACTTTTCTGGTATCCCATTTCCCTTGGTGTTTACGGCTAGGCCCGTTTCAGTTAGAGGACCTAGTCCTTCCCTGTTTTTTTTTGTGGTTCTTGTTCTTGTTGTGTAGCAGGTTACCCTCCCTTGTCAGCGGGTTCCTTGTGGTGTGACTGTTTGTTGCTCCCCTGTTTTTTCCTGGGCTAGGCCCGTTAGAGGACCTAGTCCTCCCTGTGGTTACTTCGCGATCTCTAGGCCATTTGAGTTGGAGGCTCTAGTTTCCCGTGCTCCTTTGATTTCTGTGGTGATGGTGCCCTTACCGTTTTCGCCTGTGTGTGTGTTCGTGTCTTAACATGTCTAAGGAGTCTAAAGAGCACAGGCCTTCGGGCTTCAAAAAGTGTGTTGAATGTAACAACAAGATGTCTTTGACGGATGGGCACTCTGTGTCCATGTATTGCTTAGGGGCTATTCATTTACAGGAATCCTGCTTGTTCTGTCACACTTTCAGCCCCCGCGTGCTGCAAGAGAGGAAGAACAAGCTAATTTTAAGGGAATTGCTGAAACCTTTCTTTGAAGAGGATTTGGAAAGATCTTCCAGTTCCAAGTCTTCTCCTTCCAAACCAGACAAAAAGATGGACAAAAAATCATCTAAGAAATGCTCTCCAGCTCAGTCAGTCTCCTTGGAGCCGCCAGAGAAAATTATTAAAACTACAATTGCTTCTTCAGCTCCACTGACTTCGGGGCCAACAAGAAGACAGCACTTCGATGATGTCTACATCGGCTCCAGGTTTATTGGAGCCGGTGACAGATTTGTCAGTTTGGAGCCGGTCTCCAGTTTTTCGACCGGTTTCCCTGACTCGTAGGTCTCCCTCTATAGGGAGATCGAGATCCCGACCATGTCCTCTAGGTCCTCCAGGGCACTTTCTGATGATGTCGATAGAGTGGTGAAGAAACTGCTCCAGTCATCGGTGCTGGCTAAATTGCTTTCGGCTCTGGCCCAGTCGGCTCCGGAGCCCATCCTCCCTTCATCTTTGGCTGTTCCTCCTCCGGACCTTTCTTCGGAGCCAGAGCTGTCTGTTCCGTCTGATGCCTCGAGATCGGCTCCAGTAGCCGCTTCTGGCATCACTGCTCTGATCTCCGCTCTGACCCCTTCGGTGCCGTCCATGGGGTCCAGGATTCACAGGTCGCTGGTCGGAGCCGAGAGGGAGGTATTGGGTCGATCTTCTTCGGCTCCGAGCCTTCCTCTCAGCGCTTTGGGTCAGGTGAGAGTGGACCCGACATTGTCTTCGGACGTTATTTCCTCGGCTCCGAGGGCGTCTTCTATGGTTAGCCTACCTTCGGAGCTGGGGGGATCCGCTTTCGAGGTCATGAGGAGTGTGCTGGCCAGGTCGTCAGCTGCATCTTACGGTACCAACACTCTTCTCCCTCCAGCACCGATATCCGTATCAGATCACCCTCTGTCTAAGAACAGCAGAGACCTAAGGTCTCAAGATACCTCCATGAGTGGTCCCCGATGAGCCACCCAGAGAGTGTGCAAGAGGAAGCACATTGACTCCCAAGATGAGTCCCTCATGTCTGACACCTACCTCGAGTAGTCAGAGGGGTCCCCTAAGTTGTCTTTGACTATATCTCTTTTTCAGGTATCTTGAAAATACTGAGACAGAGAGGAGACTGGCCATCTAAAGCCCCTTATGAGGAGGAGTCGGTGTTCCTGAAGGCCTTTGGGTCCCAACCCTCCCACCTCTTGGGTTTCTCCCCCATTCGACGAGCTCCTGGACCTCGTTTGTCGAAAGGTGTGGGAAACTCCGGACACTGTGGAACCGGTCCCTAGGAGACGCAACAAGTTTTTGTCCGCTCCCCCTGATAGAGAATTTCTTACAAAAGGCGTTCCAGTAGATGCCATGTTGGTGGCAGCAGCCACCAAGAAGGAACTTGCAGAAACTTCGTCTACTGTCCATCCCCCTAACAAGGAGTCCAGGGCTATGGACAGGTATGGGAAGCGTGTGTTCTCTTCAGCGGCCTTTACACTGCGGTCGCTGAACTACTTATCGCGTTTTACACCGCTCCAAAGAGATCTCCTAAAGGAGTTGGGAGATTCTCTACAGGGTAACGTTTCTGATGCTGTGACTCATAAAGTCAATGCTCAGATGTCTACCCTAAATTCTATTTACAACTCCTCCATGAGGCTGATCTCGTACGCAGCCGATGGAGCGAGCAGGGCTGCAGGTTCCGGAGTCTCTCTTAGGAGACACTCCTGGATGCGCCTGTGCAATTTCGCGGAGACCTTCAAGTCTACCTTCACCAATGCGCCCTTTGACGGTTCATCCTTCTGTGGAAGCAAGGTGAAGGATACTCTCACTAGGTGCGAGCAAGAAGGAAAAATCCTGTCTGCCGTGGGAGTCATTTTTTCCATGCCTTCTAGACCTTATCCCAAGGGCCAGAAAGGTGTAAAACGTGGTTCAGAAAATCTCAGAGGTTTTTTCACGACGCACAGAATGATTTCCCCTCCAGAGACAGAGGAGGGGGTGGAAATTCAGGTAGATGCCATCCTAGAGGCAGAGGAGGCCCGCGTAACCAGGGGGACTGCAATTCCTTTCGTGGCTCTCCCTACCAGCGCTCCTGAGAAGAGGCCCGACTGTGCGTTTCTGGAGCCTGTCGGGGGTCGCATTTCTCTATACCCAAAAGCCTGGCGAGACATCACCCAAGACGAGTGGGTATTAGAGATAATCTCCAGAGGTTATCATATTCCCTTTCTTTCATCTCCCCCTCCAAACAAAAGAATCCCAGACGTCCCACCCAGTCAAAGGGATTCCGCAACTTTAGAAGTTCAAAAGTTACTGTTAAAAGGAGCCATCCAGCCCGTCCCTTCAGACCAAGTAGGATTAGGGACTTACTCCAGATTCTTTTTGGTGCCGAAAAGAACAGGGGACCCAAGACCCATTTTGGATCTCAGCCGTTTGAACCTTCATGTAGAGAAGTCCAAGTTCCACATGGTCACATTACAGTCAATTCTCCCGTTATTAGGGAAAGATGTGTGGATGTGCTCAGTCGACCTCAATGATGCTTACTACCATATAAAAATGGACAGGGCATCCAGAGGTCACCTATGCTTCCGGCTGGGAGCCAGTCATTTTCAGTTTCGTGCCCTGCCCTATGGTCTCACTACAGCCCCTAGGGTGTTCAACAAATGCATGGCAGTGGTAACGGCTCACTTGAGACGTCTGGGATTCCAAATGTTTCCGTACCTGGACGACTGGCTCCTGTCTGCCACCACCAGGCATCTACTACTACAGACCAGGGACGCCACTATTGCACTGTGCCAAAGTCTGGGAATCACCTTGAATTGGGAAAAGTCTCCATTGTTGCCCTCGCAGCGTGTTACCTTTATCGGCGCCAGATTAGACACAGTGCTCATGAGGGTTTTCCTGCCAGAAGAGAGATTTCAGGTTTTACAGCAGTGAGTCTACGCTCTACTACCACTGAAGAAGGTCAAGGCAAAAGTGGTCCTCAAGTTGTTAGGGACCATGGCTGCCACGATTATGCTAGTCCCTCTTGCAAGACTTCACATGAGGCTTCTTCAGTGGCTACTTTTTGCCCAATGGTCTCTTCAGCACCTCCCGCTCTCCCACCTTATTGTAATAACCGACAGATGGAAGCAGGATCTGCGCTGGTGGCTTCAGACCAGTTATCTCAACACGGGTATGCCTTTAGTTCTTCCTTCTCCGATTGCCACTGTGACCATGGATGCTTCCCAGATCGGGTGGGGGGGGGGGGCATTATCTCGGCAGGACTGTCCAAGGCACCTGGCAGGAACACGAGATCCATTTGCATATCAGCGTCTTAGAGATGAGAGCGGTGCTTTTAGCATTGCAAGCACTTCAAAGCTTTCTTCCTCATGAGACAATTGCAGTCCACTCAGACAACATGTCAGTGGTCTGGTATCTGAACAAACGGAGGAACCAGGTCGTATCCCCTTTGCAGAGAGGCTCTTCGAGTGTGGCAGTGGGCAATATCTTCCCGGCACTTTCTAGTGGTAATGCACATTCCGGGGAAGTCCAACGTGATTGTCGGCAGGCTGAGCAGAGCTATTCTGATGCCTCACGAGTGGTCTCTGAACGAGCAAGTGGCGGAGTGGATTTTCCACAGATGGGGTCAACCTTGCTGCAATCTATTTGCCAGCCCCCCCCCCCTCCCAATGCCAAATGCAGTAGCTAGTTCACCCTTATTCCCCCGGAGGGGAAGCACCCAGGGATGCTCTAGTTCACGATTGGCCCTCTGGTCTTCTCTATGCCTTCCCTCCAATTCCCCTGATAACAAAGGTTATTCAGAAAGCAGAGTCTTTGGGAAGCAAAATGATACTGATTGCTCCACACTGGCCTTGTCAGATCTGGTTTCCTTTTCTTCACCCTTATCTAATGGGCGAGCCTTGGATTCTGGACCCAGAGCCAGATCTGTTGACTCATATGTCATGGCAGTTCCACCCTTTCATCCAGACCCTCAGGTTGACAGCATGGCTGCTCCAATTCCATCCCTAGTCAGGCTTCATGATCTTTCACCGGAGGTGGTTCATATTCTGTCTTCCTCCCACAAGCCTTCTACTAGGAAAATTTATTCCAGTAAGTGGAAGAGATTCTCCATTTGGGCTCATGAAAGACCGATTAATCCCTATACAGCTCCCATCTCATCAGTTTGAGTTTCTATCTCAACTGTTTAGCCAGGGATCAGCTGCAGCAGCTATCAAAGTGCAGTTGGCAGCCATTTCTACTTTTCATGTCGCTAATGAACCTAATCTAATGGCGCACAGACTTTGTAGGGCTTTTCTCAAAGGGACCATGATACTTCAACCTCCGATCTTTGATCCTGTTATGCCATGGGACCTTAGTTTTGTGCTACAGCAGCTTACCTCGCCTCCTTTTGAGCCCCCGGCAACCTGTGACATTAAATTTTTGTCTTGGAAGACTGTCTTTTTGATAGCCATCACTTCGGCTAGGCAGGTCTCTGAACTCCAAGCATTATCGGTTCGGCCCCCTTACTTGGTATTTCACAAGGATAGGGTTTCACTAAGACCTAATGCTTCCTTTATGCCTAAGGTTGCTTCAGTGGTCAATCTTAACCAGTCTATTGAGCTGGCTGTGTTTTTCCCTGAATTCTCTAACAAGGCAGAATTTAAGTGTCATCAGCTAGATGTCCACAGACAATTACATTTCTATTTATATAGAACAAAAGATTTTAGGAAATCTGATCAGCTCTTTGTCTCGTTTTCAGACAATAGACTAGGGACTTCAGTTTCTAAAGTAACTCTGTCCAGATGGATTTCTATATGCATTTCCTTCATCTATTCAAATGGCAAGGAATTACCCTTTAAAGTAAAGGCTCACTCTACGCGTTTGGTGTCCACTTCTACTGCCTTTCAGGCTAGGATGTATATGGATGATATTTGTGCTGCAGCTACTTGGGCATCTCTTCACACCTTTATTGGTCATTACAAATTGGATCTGGTATCAAGGGGCAGATCCTCATTTGGTTCCACAGTGCTCAGGAGTACTTTCCAGTGAGCCGCCCAAGGTCTAGGTGCTAGGGACGCTGTCCCACGGGTAAGAATGTAGGCGAGATTGGACTACATAACATCAAGAATTTATGTACTCACCATAGCGTTCGTTGTATGTATTCCATCTCGCCTCACATTCTTGCTAACCCACCCACCTACCCCCTCCTGGAGGACCTAGAGGTAGAGTCTCTTTTTTTTTTCAGCACTCCTTGATATGTTGAGTTGGTCCTTCCTCTCAGTGTGTGTGTGTGTGTGTGTGTGTGTGTGTGTGTGTGTGTGTGTGTGTGTGTGTGTGCTTGCAGCAAACAAGATCTGGAGGATAGGTGCATTGCAGCATGGGATCCCTCTTAGCCACGAGCCAATTGAAGACTTCGAGCTAGAGTATGGCCGAGTCGGCGCTGAGGTTTGGCTCCGAACCCACGGGTAAGAATGTGAGGCGAGATGGACTACATGCATCGAACGTTATGATGAGTACATAACTTCTTGTTAAGAATGAGTTACTCGCTATAGAAGCACTTAACTGGTTTGTGTTTATCTTGATATTGGACCATAATCACCACACTCCATGCACTATGCACAAAAAGTGGCTTCTTGTCTGCATGTTTCTATTTCTGCTTTCAGCCCAAGCTCTTGACCCATTCAGTTAGGGCAGAACATTCTTAAATTAATGAAGTTGTCTGGTTTGTAAGGCAATACCATCCTGCACTAAATTAATGTATTCATTAAATCTGTTGCTTATACAAAGCAGATGTAAGCATTAAAACAGTAACATCAGTAAAAGCTACAAACCTGAAATATACTAAATAAATACACAAAAGCAGAGTTTAAACCTGGATGTCTACCTATAAAAAGCTTCACCACTTTTTTGCCACCAATAAATATGTAAACCTTTATTTTGTTTTATTTTTTGCATTATACCTTCATTCTTCTTAGTCATTACTAATGTCTGCCTATCATTTGCATCAAATTTTCTTGAAATCTGTTAGTACTTTTATGTTGTGAATCAAGTCATATCTTTTCTAGTTCTAATAGCAGGTGATCATTGTCCTGAGGTTATTGCACTCAGTCTCAGTTACTAACACAATCTGCTTTAACAGGTTCAGAGTAAAATGCTCCTTGTTCCTACTACTGAATTGGTGTTGTCATTAGAACAGCATACTATCTTGCCTATTTTCTGACTTGCAGGGTAACCCAAAGTTGTATGTAGTCACTGATGCTTTGAAACATGAAAGAAATGTTTATTTGGAGGAAGATACCATATCATTAGCTTATGATATGTTTTGATTGTTATTTGACACTTCTTCCTGTTGTTTTGCCAGCAATATTTTATCTCCACCATGAGGACTGTTATAATTGAATTCTTGATCTGAAGTAGTTAACTTCATTTGATCAACCTATGAGTTTTCGGATCTGATACGGATCCAAGCCGGCAGCTTCCCAAGCTAAAGATCCGAGCTCCAAGCTCCTCCCCCTTACCCATATTACACTGCAACCACTTTCCAATCCTCATATCTCGTTTGCCGCGGCTTTGCCAAGACGTGATCTCTGAGCTCCAGGCAGGTAGAGTGGGATTTTTGATCTAACTTTAGCTGTACGCTTTGTTAGTGTGTGTGCGAGTGGTTTAGTTTTTTCCCTTTGTTCTCCCTCGGGTTTACCGTCAAAAAAAAAAAAAAAAAAAAAAACACACAAACAAGTTTAAAGTTGTAAACTTTACCCTAGTGTTGGCCTTCCCTTCCCGCTCTTGGTGTGTGTGCGTGTGCATTTGGCTAGTTAGCCTTGACTAGTTGTAGGTGACTATGTCAGAGTCTCAAAAGCCGACCTTTTCTAAATGCACAGAGTGTGGCCATAAGCTGTCACCAGCCGATGGTCACACTCTGTGCGTGGTGTGTTTAGCGGTTGCCCACCTTACTTCGGGCTGCAAGATCTGTGCAGCCTTCAACCCTCGGGCTCTGTGGGATCACAGGGCCAAGTTGATTCTGGCTTGTCTTCTACCAGTAGAATTGGCGGCTTCTTCCTCTTCAGCCACGACTGTGGCTGAACAAGCTTCTGGTCCCCCCCCCCGTCCGGGACTCCCACTCCCACTTCAAAATAGGGCGATAGGCCAGGAAGGAGAAGAATAAAGAGAAAGACAGGGAAAGAGAGAGATGGAGACAAGGAAAGACCGGCGGACTCGGATCCGTGCCCCCCCCCCTGCTAAAGTGGTCTCCACGCCTGAAAAAGTTCCTAGGCTGTCTTCCCCTCTGCTTCGTTCTCCAAGATTCTCCCCGGAGGAGGAGGCTCGGCCCACTTCAAGGTCATCCTCGCATTGGCCCTCCCGGCCGGTGTCGGTGGCATCCTTCAGATCCACGAGAAGCTTCTCTGAAGCTGACATGGACCAGATGATGAGAAGGTTCTTGCAGACTCCATTGCAGATGGGAGTGTTGCTGGCTCCCCTTCCTGCTGGAGTGGGGAGTTTGGGGAGTTCGGCTCCGATGTTCGCCCCGATAGCTCCTTTTCTGAGCCATCCCCAGGTTTCGGAGTCCTTGGATCCGAGGAGCCATGGAGTCCGGGGTTTGGCGCCGATGGTTCCTCCAACCTAGATGCCGGCCATGCCCTCGAGTTTGTCAGATCTTATGTCGGATCCAAGCTCTCGGAGCTGAGATCTGGGCGTAGGATCCAAGGTGATGAGTGTGTCGTCAACTCCTTTGTGGTCAGGACATACCATCTCTCTGGGTCTGGCTGTTCCAGGCTCTGCTTTGATCCCCTCATCGTATCTGAGGGGCATGGCTACTCATTCCACCAGTTTCAGGGGAGCCGGTTCCCCTTTGCCCTTCGATGTTGTGGAGAGGGTACTCTCAGAAGGATCCGAGACCCATCATTCTTTCCTCTGAGTCCGCCCCTGCTCCCTCGTAGTTGAGTATGTCTTCTGTCATCCAGTCCTGCCAGGGACAGCTGGTGTCCGATATACCCCAGACGGTTCCCATCAAGGAATAAGATACTGTTTCTGAGCCCTCCCTGGAGAGTCCCCCCGAGGAGGTCCCTGGCAAATGCCATTGCAAGAGGAGGCACATGGACTCCCCCAAGTCCCTCACTGAGGATACTGACTTGGAGGAAGGGGAAGGCTCCCCCAGATCACCCCCCCCCTCCGAAGACGTAATGGAAATTCTCTGCCAGAGTGGAGGCTGGTCCACCCTAAAGACTTCCTCTGACGAGTCGGTATTTCTGGAGGCGTTCACAGGCCCATCTACCTCTTGGTTGTCCCCCCACCCCGGCTGATCCTCTTGTAGACCTCATTACCACTAGAGCTTGGAAGGAACCGGACACTGTAGAGCCAATACCAAAACGGCCAAATAGTGTTGAGCCCTCCGACTAACAAGCCTGCATGGAGTAAGGGTTCCCCAGTTGATGTCATGGTGGTGGCGGCCACCAAAAAGGAACTGGCCCAGGAAAGTTCCTTGGCTCATCCTCCGGGCAAGGAGTCTAGGGCAATGGATCGTTTTGGAAAGCGGATGTATGCTTCAGCTATCTTTGCCATAAGGGAGCTGAACTATATGGCCCACATGATTAGACTTCAGCGCGACCTCGTGAATGAGTATGCGGACTCTTCCCCCGGAGTCCATTTCGGCTGAGGATAAACGTTCATTCTCAGCTCATATGGCCACTCTTAAGTCGGTTACTAATACGTCCAAGCGTTCCCTCTCTTATGCCACTGAGGGAGCCGCTAGGGCGGTATTGCCATGAGGCCTCATGCCTGGCTCTGGCTTTGCGATTTTTCGGAACCTTTCAGTATGTCCTTCGCGAATGCCCCTTTTGATGGTTCGACCCTGTTTGGGAAGAACGTCCGAGACACGCTAGTCCAGAGTGAGAAGGACGGGAAGACTGTCGGCTGTCGGGATCCACTTCTCCAACCCTCAAAGGTCCTTTTCCAGGAACCAGCGAGGGCAGAAGAAGTTGTGGTTCCGGAAGTCTCAGCATTCCCGGAATGCTCCGGACTCCTCCTCCCCTAGAGGCAGAGGGGGACAAGGTGGCCGCCGGCCCAGAGGCAGAGGGGGACCGAATTAACCCGTGCAGCACCCCTGAGGGGTTGTCCGACTGCTCCACTCTGGAGGCAGTCGGGGGGGGGGGCATTTTTTGAAGCCCCTAGCTCAATGGAAGTCCATAACATCAGACCGCTGGGTGCTTCGAATTAATATCCAGAGGTTATTCCATTTCCTTCATAAACAGTCCCTTAACCACAAGGCGCCTCCCACAGATGTCCCACCTGCTCAAAGGGAGGCAGCAGCTTTGGAAATAGAAAAGCTGCTAGGCAAAAGAGCAATCCTGCCAGTTCCCCCAGACCAGTCCAGATCAGGCATCTATTCCAGGTTCTTTTTGGTGCTAAAAAAGATGGGGGACTTGAGGCCGATTCTCGACCTCTCCATGATGAACCTGTCCATTGCCAAGGAGAAGTTCCGGATGGTCACATTACAATCCATCCTGCCGTTCATGCACGAGGAAGACTGGATGTGCTCAGTAGACCTCAAGGATGCGTACTACCATATCCCGATGGAAAGGCAATCAGGAGGTTTCTCCGCTTTCGGCTAGGCGCCAGTCACTACCAGTTCGGGGTCCTACCCTTCAGTCTCACCATAGCCCCCAGGGTGTTTACCAAGGTCATGGCAGTTGTAGCTGCCCACCTGAGACTTCAGGGCATTCGGGTCTTCCCGTACCTGGACGATTGGCTCCTCAACACCCCCACCAGGTATCAACTTATGCAAGCCAGAAATTCCTTCCTTCAGTTATCAAACTTACTGGGTATTACAATAAACCTTACAAAGTCCTTTCTTCAGCCTGTTTAGATTCTGGACTTCATAGGGGCAAGAGTAGATTCTCTTCAGGCCAGGATATTTTTGGCCCCAGGCAGACGTCGAAACCTGACCCTTCATGTCTTGGCGCTTCTTCAGACTCCTTCACCCCCAGCAGAGTTGGTCCTGAGAGCCTTAGGGTCCATGGCAGCAGCTATAAATCTTGTTCATTTTGCACGTCTGCATATCAGAGTGTTACAGTGGACGTTACAAGTTCAGTGGTCTCTGTTATACCAGCCCCTAGACTTCACGATTCTTCTAAGCAAGGTGTGCAAAGCTTCTCTCATGGTGGCTTCAATCCCAGGTTCTGCAAGGAGGACGCCCCTTTTTTACGCCTCCGCCCCAAGCCACAGTGACCACGGACGCCTCCCGTCTAGGGTGGGGGGGGGCATTGCTCGGGCAGGACTGTCCAAGGCACGTGGGCCCCAAATGAGACCATTCTGCATATCAGTGTTCTGGAGTTGAGAGCAGTCCTTTTAGCGTTGCAGACCCTTCATGCTTCTCTTCCTCTGGGAACTGTTGCGATTCAGTCAGACAATATGTCAGTGGTCTGGTATATTAACAAACAGGGAGGGACCAGGTACTACCTACTGTGTTGAGAGGTCATGAGAGTGTGGGAGTGGGCGATCTCCACCAACCATTTTCTGATAGCAACGCACATCCCGGGTTGGTTTAACATTTTGGCGGACAAACTGAGCAGGACTATTCTTTTACCTTACGAGTGGTCTCTGAACCCTTATGCAGCAGAACAGATCTTCCTCAAGTGGGGTCAGCCTTGCTGTGATCTCTTCGCATCGCCATCCAACGCGAAGTGCAGCAAGTTTTTCGCTCTGATTCCCCCGTGGGGGGGGGACCACCAGACACACTCTTGTCCATGCTTGACCACCTGATCTTCTTTATGCATACCCCACGCTTCCTCTCATGGCAAAATTCTTACAGAAAGCTCGGCAGTTGGGGAGCAGGATTATCCTCGTAGCCCCATTCTGGCCTTGTCAGATTTGGTTTCCCTGCCTACGGTTTCATGTAGTAGCTCTGCCCTGGATATTGGATCCCATTTCGGATCTCATTCGTCATCCCTTGGGAATTCCTCCCCCAAATCTTGACAGCCTCAAGCTTACTGCTTGGTTGCTCCAGTTCCATTAATTGCCAGGACTCCTAGTCTCTCTTCCCCTGTTAAGTCCATTCTGGTGGCAGGAAGGTGTACCGTAGTAAGTAGAAGCGTTTTTCCATTTGGGCTTCTCAGAGAAATTTGGATCCCTTTACTGCTCCTGTTCCAGTGGTATTAGATTTTTTTGTCTCTAATTTTCCAGCAGGGGGGCCAGCTCTTCCACAGGGAAAGTCCAGCTGGTAGCTATATCCCATTTCCATGTAGGAGAAAATTCAGGTTCTCTAGCTGCTGCCATAATTCGTAAGACCTTTATCAAAGGTAATTTTTTTACTGAGACCTCCTATTAAGCATCCTTCTCATCCGTGGGATTTGACCTTGGTTCTGCAGGCCTTAGTGGCGCCTCCATTCGAACCCGCAGCATCAGTTGATTTGAAATTCTT
Source organism: Protopterus annectens (assembly GCF_019279795.1). Classification (NCBI taxonomy): domain Eukaryota; kingdom Metazoa; phylum Chordata; order Ceratodontiformes; family Protopteridae; genus Protopterus; species Protopterus annectens. Next base: position 174,000,124 of record NC_056735.1, on the reverse strand, counting down.
GTCTTGGAAGACAGCTTTCCTGGTGCCTATCACTTCGGCCAGAAAAGTGTTGGAGTTTCAAGCCATGTATGAAACCCCCGTACTTAGTTTTTCATAAGGATAGGGTGTCTCTCAGGACTAACCCTTCTTTCCTTCCTAAAGTTGCTTCGGAGTCGAACATTCTTCAGTCTTTTAATCTCCCAATATTCTTCCCTAACTTTCAAAATAAAGGGTAATACAAACTTCATTTGCTGGACGTTCACAGACAGTTACGCTTTTACTTACATAGGTCTAAACCTTTCCGTAAGTCTGATAAGCTTTTTGTTTCCTTTGCCAAACTCTTAGGGAAACAAGTTTCAAAGGTGACTCTTGCTAGATAGATCTCTTTGTATTTTACTGGCATACAAGGAGCATGGATTACCAGAACCAGCCAGGATTCATGCTCCCTCTACTTGTTCTATGGCTACTTCTGCTGCATTTTGGTCCAGAGTTTCCCTGGATGACATTTGCTCAGCGGCTACCTGGGCTTCCTCTCACACTTTTATTACTCATTATAAGTTTGACATGGTATCTAGAGGAAGTGCTTCTTTGGGTTCTGCAGTGCTCTGGAATATCCTTCCATAAGGGCCTCCGAAGGTCTTTGGTAGCTGGGGACTCTGTCCCACAGGTTGATGATCAAATGAAGTTAACTACTTCAGATAAAGAAGTTATGTACTCACCAAAACGTTCCATCTGAGTAGTTAGACTTCATTTTGTCAGCAACCTTCCCTCCCTCTTCACCCTGACGGTGGTTTGTCTGTTTTTGGGCTCAGTGCCCTGGGTCTGGTGAGCCTAGTTTATGTATTCAGGTCAGGTTATGTCTCTTTGGTTGATGTGTGTCACGCTGTGGGTGGCAAACTCGATCTGAGGATTGGAAGGAGGTTGCAGTGTAGTATGGGTAAGGGGAGGAGCTTGGAGCTCGGATCTTTAGCTTGGGAAAGCTGCCTGCTCGGATCCGAAACCTACAGGTTGCTGACAAATGAAGTCTAACTACTCAGATGGAACTTTATGGTGAGTACATAGCTTCTTCTTTTTCACGGTCACCATTATAGATTTTCTGCGTCACAGTTTCCTGATATGTGTAAGCATATCTGTCTTCTGTTACGTGCACCTATAAATCTTCATAATAATTCTCAGATCCTTGGTTTTGTAAAAGAGCATTATTTTCCTTCTTATAGGTATCAATGCTGCAAACATGCAGTTTTCTGGATTTTGTTGGTGATAGCTAATCCTTGCAGTTGCCAAGGATTGTGGCAACCGTTTGGCAAAAATCCATAGTACCATTCCAGTTTCTACACATTTTCTTTGACCAGTGACCATTCAGTAAAGTTTACAAAGATGTTGGACATAGAAGTCATCCTGCAGTACATTGCATGTTATAGCCAATGAGGTCTGATTAGTCACATCTTAAATAATGTTATTTGATTTAGCCTTTTATTCCTTAAGTAATCATGTATGTGCTTATCCCCAATTGTTTTATTCTGAATTGTAGACAGAGTTAAAGTAGTTTTATCTAGAAATGCCTCAGCTGCTGATACTGTGGAATATCTCGATGTAACTGTAACTGTATCCACTGTAGTAAATTCACCTCTGACTGTTTAAAATATCATCCAAGGCTGTTCTATACCAAGAACATTTAACTTTTTTTTTTTATCCATTTATCTTTTTCTCTTCTGTCATTCCAACTATCAAGCCTCCCCATACTGGACTTGATCCATTTGTTCTGTAGAAGTGGAGAAAGCTCCAGTTTGGTGGGGACCCCTTCAGAAAAGGTGAAAGGCTTCCAAAGAGACTGTCATCCTGGCAGACATTTAATGAGCTTTGTATTGTCATTGACACCCTGATAATTGACCGTCTGTATATAGTGTTCTGATTATTGTCCGGTCTGTGCTGATGTGGTCATGTGGACTACATGTGTCCTGTGACCCTGGCAATGCAAGCTCCTTCATACATGAAGGCAAAGGTTTTCATTGTTAGATGGCCAACCCATGCCCTGCCATAGACCTGAAATCTTTTGAGTGAGGTCTGTCTGGAACTGTGGTCATGGCTGACCAAGGCTACTGGCTTCCTCCCTGGATGTGCCCCACCCATCCTCTCCTTCCTTCTCCATCAAATGCACAAGCCACAAATTGAACTCAGCTCACTAGGGCTGTAGTTAGGGCTTTATCACTGTACTCCTCTTGAGCATGCAAGAATGCTTAATGCGTTGAGGGTTTTTTTTTAAATAGTGTCTGCTATAAGCCATTCATAAAACATGTATTTGAAACTCATGTGTACATATTTTGCACACTGCGCAAAATAGCTTTAGAATATTCTAAACTGACATTTTAGTTTTCCATCTAAAATGAGCCAATCTGAATGTTGAACATTGCTTATACTACATTTCTTTTGGTAAGATGCACATAGGATCCTCTTGCAAGTCTGTGAGATTATTACCACTTACCAATGCTTTAATTAGGTACATTTTCCAGGCAAAGAAAATTACATTTGTAGACACTACCTTGGCCAAGTTCTTCTTCATAACCAAATGTTTAGTAACATCACTAGTGCTTTAAAATATTGCTGTAATTGCTAAGTGTGTCATATTTTCTTGCTGGATGTCTCTTTGGATATAAAGGTATAGCTGTATCTTTTAACCCACAGCTTATTGTATGCTTGCCATGTGATGGTTGCTTTGGTGGTCTTTTTCTGAACTCCAGTGTTTGGATTCATTGAAGATTATGAAAGAGCAGTTCCTTAATCTCCTTGTTTTCTTTTCTGTGTGTAAAACTACTGAAGTTTTAAATTCAAATTCTGCTTTATTTCTGCCCTGATTACTACTCTAAACCATATTTTTTGACCATTCACTGTATTGTTGTTCTTGTGTAATGATATGCCAACTGTCTTTTATACCCATAGTTTCCTTGGATAGCTTTCTTGTTTTGTTCTTAACCCCAAATGTACGTTTATGAATTATTTGCATTGTACTGTATTGGAGCTTTTTTCCTCTGGTCTCCACTGAAAATGGGCTTCTGGCTCAGTTGGACTAACCCAGTTAAGAAATATCAAATAAATAAAATAAAAAAGGAACATGTTTTGTAAAAGTAGAAGTATGTACCCAGTATGTTTGAGTGTTTGTTGCATACAAATGCCTTTATCCCTGTGCCTGACTCTGTCATACTCATGACTTGGGTAGTTGAAGTTATAATGTTTAAAAGTTCAATAACACAAATTTCAGTCATATTTAAATACTTGGTCTTCTGAGCTTCAGTAAACTTTCTGTGCCTGTCTAGTTGTTGTTATATGTTTATTGGTGTATACTAGGTTAATGATCACTAAGACTCTTATAGGTCAAGCTGTAAGAATTAAGTTGTAACTTTCATCAACTTTTTGAGAAACAATTTCCATTTCATCAGGTATATACATGCTTCTTCTAAACTACTGGACCTGAAACTTCCAAGATGGTTGCACATTGAGTAACAGCTTAACTCTAGCTCTCAGTGTGAAAACAGAAACTCAACAGAGAAGGCCAGTAGACTTTTGTATTCGAGTAAATGTCAGTAACTGGCTAGTAAGTGTATTGCCTGGATGCCAGGGGAAAAAAATACAGAGAACCTGGGAAAAAAATCAGATGCAAAAAAAGTGAGGAAGAAACACTGACTGGGGAAAGTTCTGCAGCTGTTCAGCAAAAAACAATGCAGTCTCCAGATATGACTTCCAGTAACCTACAGGAAGATATAATACAACTGCACACAAACCTGGTTAAAATAAACAAAACACTGATGGAGTATTTCAACACAAATAAAAGGCTGTTAAAAATGGAAGAAGCTTTAAACCGATATTCAGATGAGGTGATAAAGCTGCAAAAATCAGGTGGAAATGAAGAAAAGGCTGACTTGAATATGAGACTGCTCAGGAAGAGGTGTTTTAAAAAATAGAATTAGAGGACAGAGTATGGAGGGAAAACCTGAGATTTTGAGCTATACCAGAGGAGCTGGAAGGAACAGACTGCATTAATTTTTAGCATTAACATGATTGCTCCCCAGGCTAGTGAAAGCGGATAACATATACATACTAAATCTAGAGCACTTGATAATAGTTTTCAATCGTACTCACAAACACTGGCTAATCTGCAATGTATGTACTATACCTGTGTACTTATACCTGTGTACTATGTATGTATTCTACCTTTGTTCCAAATTTCAGCTGTACACCAGAAGTCTATTAATTACCTTTATTTTTAAAATTAATATTTTTTGTTTGTTCTCTCCACTGTAACTGTTTATGTGCTGCATACCACTGTAAAAACATGTCTCTTGTAATTTGTGTATATACTGATCATGTCTAAGTAACTAAATGTGTCTGTAATTTTTCTTTGTGGAGCTTTTCTCCCCGGGCCTCTGCTGAAAAAGGGCCTTTTTGGCTTAGACACCCCCGGTTAACAAATGTAAAATAAATAAATAAATAAGTTTATGAAAACACAAATAAGCAACTGGACTGGTATTCCCCAGCAAGAATTGTTAGTTGAAAGGGCACATTGTGTGTATTCTCCAAACCTGGCTATAAGAAAGCAACCTAGACCTTATTAAAGATGCAGCCCTACCAGCAGAAGGAGTTGATTCTGACAAAATAGTTAAACTGGGAGACAATAGATTGTTGATAATGATTACTCATTGTACACCAGGCAGAAGAGGAGTAAATTCATTCCACTCTTCAGGAAATGTCGAGATGCAGGTGTGAGATTCAGACTGCTGCATCCAGCTGTCTTCAAGGTATTTTTCCCTGGAAGGACAAAATCATTTTTGATTAAGTAAATACTAAGGAAGAAATACAAAAGTTTGTCCAACAAAAAGTGAGCCGTGAAATGGGAGGAGATTCTGCTTCCTGTTCTTCTGGGAATAAAGACCACAGAGAGACTGTACCTGTGAAATCTTTTACATTGTTTCAATGGAAAATGTTAGAGAGAAGGAAGGGAGCATGAGAGTTGACTAGAAGAATTGAGAACATGTTGGAAGTGAAGCAGAGACGGGATTTGGGAGGTGGAGATGAACAGTAGTAAAACCAGTAACAATGTGGGATTACAGTGCAATATTTGTACTGGTAAAGTAGGGCAGAACAAAAAAAATCTGGAAATACTAGACTTTCAGAATTTGTTGGGCTTGTGGGGGACTGTAAAGTATATGCCCTACTTCATGTCATTAATGTTCAGAAAAATGCTTTGGGGAGGGAAAGAGAGAGGAGAAAGTTAAATGTAAGTAAAGAAAACTGTTTTTGCTTAATAGTGCTATTTTTGTGGTGTATGGTTTTCTTTCATACTATAAAGTAAGGTTTTCTTGCTTATTTTAAGTTTGATGGGGATTGTAGATAGGAGCTGCTGTTTTTTCCCTTTCTTTCTTCATATTTAGTTTTAAGAAATGTAGGCACTGCAGTGTAAGAAAAAAAATCTGGTTAAAGGAGCATGACAAAAGAAAACAAATGCGCTTTTTCTTATTCTTGCATTAGGGAATGACTGGATTAAGACCTTGGATTGATTTAGTAAAATGTTTCAAGAAAAAGCAAGTGTGTGTAAAATATTGAACATTGAGGTTTTTTTTCCAGAAAATGAATATATGCTTAGTAGCAATTCTGTATCTGTCCCTCCTGTCTACATTAAAATAGTGTGATAGAAATGGCTGGTTCTTGTGTCTCCATGGAGACAATCTGGTAATGAGAACTTGGCTGGTTCTCACGTTTCTGGAGACAGTCTGATAAACATAATTTGGTTACAGTCTGGTGGAGAGTGATTGACTGGGGAAAAAAGAGAAACTGGCTAAGAAATCATGTTCTCTGAAAGCATTCAGGGGGTGTCCCAGCTGGGAGCGCTATAAAGGTAAGACAGACACAGTTGGCACTTAGAAGCACAGGCTGCACCATGTGTCTTAGCACACATAACCTTTCTTTTAGGTTAACTCAAGTTTGTGAGTGTGACTATCAGTTGGTGACACTTGTTCCTGTTAGGTGGGTAAAACTTCAATATTTGAAGCTGTACATTGTGTTATGTGTTAATATTAAATTAATGTGTTAGGGGGTATTGGGCGTTGATGAAACATAAAAGCTGGAACTAGACATTTAACAAAAAAAGGTGTTATACATAAAAGGTTGGCATAATGACTTTTTAATACAATGATGCTTTCTGTGATGTCTTTAAATGTCAGTGGTCTCAGATAAATACAAAAATGAGAGAATAGTGAACTTTATTTAAAAAATGTAGAGTGCAAATAGTTATGTTACAGGAGAGACACTTGGAAAAAAACTGAACATGTGAATTTGATAAAGAAGGGTTTTCAGAATGGTTATTCAGCGGTATATCTGGGGAAAAAGAAAAGAGGAATACTTTAATTGTAAGAGGAGCTCCAATACTGATAGAAGATGATAAAAAAGATGATGGCAGATTCATACTGCCATGGGGCTACTGGCAAGGAAGGACGATTATACCAGCATGTATTTATATTCCATCTAAAACTGCTGTAATGGATTTTAAGAAAATTCTGGGAGAAATTAGTTTTCAGCAAGGAATATTACTTATAAATGGTGATTGGAATTTGATTTGCAGTGGTGAAGATGTCTGGGGTCCCAGAAGTAAAAGTATAACAAAGGAGGGAAGACTTTTGAAGCGATTTTATAAAAATATTTGGCGCGGAAGATGTGAATAGGAGTTCGGAGTGAATTTTACATATTACTCCCCAAGATACAAACGTTGGGCTAGGCTAGACAGAATTTCACAGGAAAATGGAGGACAGCCACTGTCATGTCTCTACACAAAGGTGGAGCATCCACTGATCCAGGCAGTTATAGGCCCATCAGCCTAACTAGCCTGATCTGCAAGGTCATGGAGTGCATTATAATGGTCCTTATAAACAAGGACCTTGGCAACCTCCAAATGCTTGACCCCACACAGTTTGGTTTTGTCAAAGGGAGATCATGCCTGTTAAACTTGGTTAACTTTGAAACAGTCACCAAAGCCATAGACGAGGGGAAGACTGCACACTCCCTACCTTGACCTAGCCAAAGTCTTTGACACGATTCCCCACTCTGCCAGCTTGGCATTAACCCATATGTTACCAAATGGGTAGCTAACTGGCTCACTGATAGAACCCATTCAGTCAAAGTAGGGGAAGCCACCTCTAGTAGTAGACCTGTAACGAGTGGTGTACCCCAAGGATCAGTCTTGGGGCCTTTACTGTTTGAGATGTACTTTTCTGAGGTGGAAGCCAAAACCAGTGGTCTCTGGCTGACTGCAAACTGGGTTCTGTCTTAAATTCCCCTAATGATGTGAACATCCTCCAAGAGGGCCTTACCCAAACTAATTACTGGTGCCAGAAGCATGGCCTCAAACTGAATGTTATCCCCACTAATCACATTAATAACAATGTACTAAGCATGCAATCAGTCGTGAGGGACTTAGGCACTCAGGTTGCTAGCAACCTGACATTTGACCATCATATTGCTTCCGTTGTACAGAAGGCTTTCTACATGGCCCACCTCATAAATAAGGGTATTTCATCCAGGAACAAGGAGGGCATAACATCCCGGTACTCCTCCCTCATCAGATCCATTATCTAGTACAATCCCACCTTTGCATGTACCTTGCCAAGCACATGGAGCAGTTGGAGAAACCACAGAGGTTCCTAACCAAGAAAATCCAGGGTCTCAAACACCTATGCTGTACAGATAGGCTAAAAGCCTTGTCCCTCTATTCAGAGTCATACAGACTGCTCAGAGGTGACCAGTATCTGGCATACAAGGCCATTTCAGACCCAGCCTTGATGGAGTTGCTGCATATCCATAAGATAAACTCCACTCGTGCAACCCACACACAAGGCCTTAACCTGGTCTGTGACATTAATACAACTTGTTGGCAGGATAAATTTGTGTCCCAAAGACTCTCCAGTCTGTGGAATAAACTCCCTCTCCATGTCAAGCAGAGTACCTCTCTAGCCCTGTTTGAGGAACCTGGGCGACTGGATGGGAAACAGAAAATATACCCCCCGGATCCCATCTGTGTCCATGCTGGACAGCGGAAATAGGTGCTGACTTTGAGGGAACATGAGCAAAATTCTTGGCTAGGCTTATAAGGGCCTCCGGGCCAATATCCAAGCATCACTATATGAACCTATGTGCATTTATTTGAAGGTCTTGATAGACACCCAATAACTATTTCAGATCATGTGCCAACAATAACTAAAATAAAAATAGGGTAATGAAATAGAAATGAGACACTGGTGCTTTCTCACCTATCTGTTGAAAAGAGAGGAAGTTAAGAAATGAGTAGTGAAGATTATTCACGACTATTCGAGAGTAAAGAAATTACTTCTAAAAATATCGCAAGGAAGTTGGATAAAATTAATGTGGAGTTTAAAAATAGGGTGGAAATGAAAGGGAGCGATGGTCAAGAAGTAACAAGACTTGTTTAGAGGGACTGATAAATGTTAAATTATTGGATAATAGGGGGAATCTCTCAGAACAAGAAGAGGAGCCACTGCAGAATGCTAAGCACAAAATAAGGGATGACCTCTATAATATGCATGAGTTTAGAAAGATTGCTGTTAACACTAGAGGACAAAAAAAAAAGGTTGCTTATCAAAACCTTTAGCATGTTGACTCTGGCAATAGAAAGTAGAAAGCCCTGTCACTAAGCTTGGGGAGCCTATAACAAGGAAGGTAACGATGTCTTGTAGAGGTATTAAAAATATTTTGGAAATTCTGTGAAAGCCTATATAAAGCAGAACAATATGGAAATCGAGAAAAGATACAAATGGAAATGTTGATAGAATAATTAAATATGTCAAGGTTAGAGGTAGATGAGGCTCAATTACAAACAGGATAGGAGGAAATGAGATAAAAAATGCGATGTATAGCCAATCTACAGGAAAGTCCTGAGGAATAGATGATATTCCTGTGGAAATTTGATAACTTGGAAGGAAAACACTGAAAGATTTGGAAGGTTTTTTTGTGGATTTTAAGAAGAGAAGTGCCAACATCCTGGAAGAAAAAAGTGGTAGCTGTAATACCTAAAGAGGGTAAAGATCCATCAGATCCACCTTCATACAGGCCCATTTCAGTCCTAAACCAGGATTATAAAGCGTTTGTCTATAATGGCTAAAAAAGTGGCAAAAGCAATGCCAAAATTGATGGATATGGATCAGTATGGTTTTGTGAAGGGGAGGCAAACATTCAACACATTAACAGAACATTGATGATCCAGAGAGAAGCAGAATGTAAGAAAGAACCATTGCTGTTGGTGGGCCTTGATGCAGAGAAAACATTTGATAGAGTAAGCTGGGACTTTATGAGCAGATCAATGGAAGCATTTCCTTAAAAAAAAAAAAAAAAAAAAAAAAAAAAGTTGATTAGGAGGATATATGAGGAATCAGAGGTGAAAATTAAAGTGGGTGGGGTCCTCTGTAATAATTTGTGCGTGAGTAGAGGAACCAAGCAGGGGTGTCCTTTTCCCCGTTATTTGCATTATATTTAGATCCATTGGCAAAGAAAATAAGGGACTCAGAAATTTAAGGATATAATTAGTATGACAGTCAAGACAAGCTTGCTCTATTTGAAAATGATATCATTTTATACCTGACAAAACCAGAAAGAGGTATTAGTGTTGATACATTTTGAGACTGTTTCAAATCTTTTCAGGATACAAAATTAATGAAGGTGAAACAAAGGCAGTAGCGGTAAATTGTGTAACCACATCAGACTTGGTCTAGCAATATCCATATTTGTGGGTGTGACGCCCCTGCACTGGCCCAGTAATCAAGGAGCCTCAAATCCTCACCACTAGCACCAATGAGGGACGTGCACATTGGGAGGATGACAAGTACACACACACTAAAGTACAATTTCCCTTAAGAGTCCACAGAGATTGCAGTCAGTCTGGGGCTGCTTCCTCCCTCTTTCTGCAGAGCCCCAATAAGACCTCCCCACTGGCACAGCTATAGGGTTAAGATTTCAGCTGAGTGGTCAAGCCAAAACCTTCAGCACCCTCTTTGTCCAGCCAGTCCTTTGTGTACCTGCCCAAGTATCTGACACACACACACACACACACACACACACACACACACACACACACACACACACACACACACACACACACACACACACGCACACTTTGAGATTTGATATATATACAAACACGGAGACTCCTGGGGAAGGCTAGCACAGGTTCACTAGCTATGCCCCCTTCAGCCCATACTATAAGGTAGTACCAGCTGCCACCAACCACTCTTACTTATTAGCTACTATATGGCCCTTACCAAAGGTTGACCAATCCTACTGTGTAATGTACTATTATCCACAGTGTCACCAAATACATGTGCAAGTACTCTAAGAACTTAAATATCTCTAAACAAACCAGTGACAATTAAAAGGTTTAAATATATTTAATAATGAACAAGACGATACTTAATAACTCAACACAGTAACAACAGAGTTCAGAAACACAGGAAGTATTTTAAAGCATTGCAGGACAGTCTCACATAAATACAGAAAATATCTAAACTAATCTTACTATAATTCTTATCTATCTCTTAGAGAGATTACTGTAGTATAGTACTTTTAGCAAGGCAGAAGTGCTCATGAGATGTTTTCAGATCCAAGACAAGATGCAAAATGCACAGACTATGTCTGAGCGATAGTTCTTAAATTAATAACAACACATTACTGCTGAGTCAACTGGATGACATCTCTTTCTGTCAGCTCTGCCTTCAGTTCCCAGGCTAATAGATACCAACATAATTTAACATTTCTCTGTGAAAAATACTTCTCTCAGACGTTTGCCTAGAACTGGAAGTCGTAAAGCAGTTAAACACCTTTACATTTGGAACCTATAATTATTTATCTTTCCAGACAATAGGAAAATCTACAACTCTAGATATTGTGTCTGCTCTGAGCTGAAACAGAGAACAGAATCGTAAACAATTTCCACTTATTTTCTTGAGGTTTTACAAGTTAACTCTATGTTCCAACTTCTACCATGAAAACACATATTTGCGCAGGCACATAGTCCATATACATTTCTGTTTTTTCCAGTAGTGTACACTGTGGTTGCATTTTTTCAGTACATAACATACAGTTCAACACACACGTCTGCATCAGTAGTTTAATGTCCACATAACATATAGAGCCGAAGTAGTTTACTTCATTTGATCTTCAACTTGTGGGTATCAGATCCGAGCTAGCAACTTCACTAGCATCTGCTCCTAGCTCCTCCTCTTACCCACAATACACCACCACTACCTTCCATCCCCCAGGTCTCGTTTGCCGTGGCTAGCCTAAGCATCGTGATTCTGAGCTCCAAGTTAGTAAGGTTTTTCTGTCTTAGCGTTTGTGTGTGTGTGTGTGTACGTATTAGTGTAGGTTTCCTCTTTTCCTCCCCTCGCTGGTGCATCAAGTTAAGGAATTTTCTTTTAGCTTATAGATTGGCAGTTTTAGTGTATATTGGTCTTCCCCTCCTCAGCCTTCTCTGTGCTTGTCTGGGTGTGTGGTGAGTGGCGTGTGTTGTGAAAATTTGTTCAAATTTGTTTCAAAGTATATTCTTGTGGTGGGACATGGCAGATCTTCCCAAGCAAGTGTTTAAGAGGTGCACTGAGTGTGGCCACAAATTGTCACCCGCTGATGGCCGCACTCTTTGCATGCTGTGTTTGTGTGTGGCCCATTTGAGCACAGATTGTTCTATTTGCACGGGTTTTAACCCGCGCGCCCTCGGGGATCGGAGGGCCAAGTTAGCTTTGAAGGGCCTGCTACCATCTACGGATGCGGCCGCCTCCTCTTCTGCTTCGGTCACAGCTGTTGCTGTGGCAGCCTCCTCTTCTGCTTCGGTCACAGCTGTTGCTGTGGCCACCTCTCCTTCTACTCCTATCCTTCCTTCCCTTCCTCCCTCCCAGGCTGGGACTACCCCTCCTACTTTTAAGCCTGTGGAAGCGGAGCGCAGAAAAGGCAGAGAGAAGGAGAGAGAGCACCGTTCAGAAAAAAGAGAGAGGTCCCTGGACCTTTCAGCTCCATCAGAACCTCCTGCTAAGAGTCCGTCTAGGCACTGTGACTCCTCTCGGCTCTGATCTCCTAGATTTTCACCGGAGGAGCCCCGATCACCCTCTAGAGCCTCGGTTCCTCCACCCGCAGCCTCTCTGAAGTCGACATGGATAAAATGATGTGGAGGTTCATTCACACACAAATTCAGATGGGAGTCTTGCCAGCCCCCTCTCCCTCTGGAGGGGGAGCTCGCTTCCCTTCTTTACTCCAATATCTCCTTCTCCGATCCGACCCCTGGTTTCGGAGTGCATGGATCCGAGGATGGCCCTAGTCAGGGGGTTGGCGCCAATGGTTCTGGTCTCCTTGACGCCGGCAGCTTCCTGGAGCGTGTTGGATCTAACCAGTTTGGATCCATGTGGCTCTCAGAGCCGGAACTTGGTTGTTGGATCCGAGGGGGTGGAACTTTTTCCATCGGCTCCAGCATTGTCGAGTCAAGTCCCCCCCCCCCCCCCCCGGAGCACCATCTACTTCGGGCTCGACTCCGATTCTCACGTCGGATCCAGAGAGAGTGTCTTCCTTACTTGTATCCCAGGAAGCTCGTTCTGCCTCTGTGTTAAATGTTGTAGAAAGGGTTCTCTCCACTGGATCGAGGCCCCTGACTAGATCTTTGGACTCCGGCCTGACTCCCCCTGCTTTGTGTGCGAATCCCATCATTTTACCAGAAGGACAGTCTGTGCTCGAGGATCCCCAGGTGGTTCCCCCTGAGGAACAAGTGGTTTGCGAGTTCTCCCCAGAAAGCCCCAATGGAGAGGTACCTCGCAAACATACGTGCAAGAGGAGGCACTTGGACCCCCCCCCCCGAGTCCCTCACTGAGGACACGGATTTGAATGACTGGGAAGGCTCCCTCAGATCACCTCCCGAGGATGTCTCCTTTGGAGACATCATGGAAATCGTATGCCAGCGGGGAGGTTGGTCTGCACCTAAACCTTACTTGGACGAATCTGTGTTCCTGGAGGCTTTCGGCACGGGCCCGTCTACTTCCTGGGTGTCACCTCCCCCAGATCCCTTTGTGGACTTGGTCACCCCGTGGGCTTAGAAGGAGCCGAACACTGTGGAACCAGTCCCTAAATGCCCAGACAAAATTTTGAGCCCCCCTACAGACAGAACAGCATGGAATAAATGGTCCCTTTAGATGCTATGGTGGTAGCAGCCACCACCAAAAAGGAACTAGCCCAGGAGTGTTCCTCTGTCCATCCCCCTGACAGTGCGTCTAGGATTATGGACTGCCTAGGGTAGCGGGTTTATGCGTCGGTGACCTTTTCTATCAGGGCGCTGAACTGTTTGGCCCACGTCACTAGACTTACAGCGTGACCTGGTTAAGAGCTGGCTGAGTCTCCCCCAAAGTCCATGTCGCAGGAGGACAGAGCCACATTCTCGGCGAGGATGGCTACCTTGACAGCAGTTTCAGACACGTTCATGTGACTCCTCTCTGATGCTACTGAAGGAGTGGCTGGGTCCAGCGTGTCCATGAGGTGTAACGCCAGGCTCAGGTTATGTCAGTTCATGGAACCCTTCAAGACGTCTTTTGCGAACGCCCCTTATGACGGTTCTACCCTTATTGGTAAGACCGTCTGAGACACATTGGTCCAAGACACATTGGTCCAGAGTGAGAAAGACGGGAAGACACTGTCTGCCATCAGAATCCGCTTCTCAAACCCTCAAAGATACCTTTCCTAGAATCAGCAAAGGCAAAAGAAGATGTGGTTCCGAAAGTCTCAGTATTGCCGGGACACTCAGAGCTGTTCTTCCCCTAGAGGCAGAGGGGGACAGGATAGATGCCGACGCAGAGGGAGTCGGAGGAATTTTGGGTCGCAAGAACCTTTCTCGGACAGGCCCGCGCAGCATCCCTGAGGGGTTGCCCAACTGCTGTGCTCTGGAGGCAGTCTGGGAGTTGCCTGTCGTTGCACCTGACGGCATGGGAGTCCATGTCATCAGTCCGTTGGGTGCTTCAGCTAATTTCCGGAGGCTATTCAATCCCGTTTGTGGTTCTTCCCACACCTTTCAAACACCTCCGGACATACCACCCATGCAAAGGAAGGCAGCAGCAGCACTAGAAATCTCCAAGCTGCTAGAGAAACGAGCCATCGAACACGTCCCCCCAGATCAGTCTGGATCGGGCATCTACTCCCAAGTTCTTTTTGGTGCCAAACAATATGGGGGACTTACGGCCCATTCTGAACCTATCTCCTTTAAACCTGTCATTTGCCAAAGAAAAGTTCCTTATGGACACTTTACAGTCCCATCATGCCATTTCTGCAAGGGAGCGACTGGATGTGCTCATTCGACCTCCAGGATGCTTACTACCACATAAAGATGCACAGAAGCTCCAGGAGGTTCCTCTGCTTCCGGCTAGGAGACAATCATTCAGTTCCGAGCCCTACCCTTTGGTCTCACCACAGCCCCCCAGGGTGTTCACCAAGGTGATGGCAGTAGTAGCGGCTCACCTGAGGCTTCAGGGAATTCAGGTCTATCCTTACCTGGACGATTGGCTCCTTACTGCTCCCACCAAGCATCTACTTTGTCGGACCAGATATTATTTCCTAAAGCTTGCACTCCACTTAGGAATTACAGTCAACACAGCCAAATCTCTTCTGAATCCTGTCCAGGTGATAGAGTACATAGGGGCATGGATAGACATGCTACAGACAAAAATCTTCCTGACCACAGAGAGAGAGTTCAAAACCTAAGGATGCACGTCACCTTAATTTACCGTTCTCCAATTCCCTCAGCAGAATCAGTCTTGAGGGCCCTAGGTTCTATGGCAGTGACTATAACACTTCTTCCATGTGCTCGTTTACATATGAGAGTACTATAGTGGACTCTGGCGGTGCGATGGTCCCTGTTGGATCTTCTGCTGTCGCATCCAGTACACCTCAGCCGAGTCTGCAGGTCGTCCCTTCTTTGGTTAATGCATTCCTCGTAAATTCTGGAAGGACGACCTTTTGTTGCAGATCCTGCCAAGCCACAGTGACAACGGACGCCTCCCAACTACGGGGGGGGGGGTGGGGCTTTGTTCAGGAAAGACAGTCCAAGGCATGTGGTCCCTTATCGAGATCAGTTTGCATATAAACATTCTGGAGATGAGGGCGGTCCTTTTGGCGTTGCAGGCCCTTCATAAGTTCATAGGTAGGTACTAGGCTATCGGCCCTGGGGCCTATACAAGCCCAGCCAAAAAGGTACCCTGGCTTTTGCCACCCAAGAAAATTATTTTCCTGTGCCACTGTCGAGCAGAGCCACAGAGGTGATCCCCGGGGTGAATTTCCTAGTTCCCATCCAATCATCAAGATTTTTCTTGAAGAGTGATAATGAGGAGCTTTGTTTGTTATAGATAGGTAGTTTATTCCAGAATATGGGAAGTCTCTGGGACAGGAATCTATCCCTCCGGCATGTTCTGTTTATTGTGGTGACAAGGTTTAGGTCCCTAGAGCATGTAGCTTGGAGGGATTGGGATTTCTTTAAGTGGAGCATGTCCAGCAGCTCTGGGTTTGACATAGCTTTGTATGTTAGGCAGAGATCACCTCTGAGTAGGCAATATGCAACGGAGTAAAGCTGGAGTTTTTTGAGACTGTCTGTGTAGGGCATCTGTTTGAGGCCGGTAATCCTCTTTGTGAGGTATTTCTGTGGCCTTTCCAGTTATTGTAGATGTCTTGAGGTACATACCAAAAGGGGCGTTGTACTCTATAATGGGTCTAATGAGTGATGAGTAGTGCCTTTCTATCTCTGGGAACCATTGCAGTCCAGTCAGCCAACATGTCAGTGGTCTGGTATATCAACAAATAGGAAACGGGAATAAATGAAACAATAGGTCCGGTGTAGTATTAAGCGCTTTTCATCTGCAAAGATGAGCAGACTTCTTCAGATTTATTGTTTCATTTATTTGTTTTGGTTTGCAGCAGTCGTGCTGCATTGTCGTGTTTGCTGTTTACTCATTTAACACCTCATCTTGGTTTCACATTGGTGCTGCTCCTGTGATGTTTTTGTTGATATCAACAAACAGGGATGGACCAGATCTTATCCCCTTTGTCACGAGACAATGAGAGTTTGGGAATGGGCGATCTCCACTGGTCGTTTTCTGATAGCAACACATATTCCGGGATGGTCCAACATTCTAGCAGACAGACTAAGCCTGACTATTCTGATGCCTTACGAGTGGTCTCTGAATCCTTCAGTAGTGGAACAGATCTTTCTAGAGTGGGGTCGGCCTTGCTGCGATCTCGTCGCATCTCCTTCCTAAATGAAGTGCAGCGAGTTCTTCGCTCTGAACCCCCAGCTGGGGGAGTCCCTCAGACGCTCTAGTCCATGCTTGGCCTCCCGGTCTTCTGTATATTTATCCTCCTGTACCCCTTATTCCGAAGTTTTTACATAAGGCTTGTCGATTGGGGAGCAAAGTGATCCTCATTACCCCGCTCTGGCCTCGACAGGTATGGTTTCCCTTCCTTTGGTCTCATCTTCTAGCTCTGCTTTGGATCTTGGATCCCACTCAGGATCTCATTTCTCACCCCTCGAGGGTCCCTCATCCAAATCTGGACAGTCTGAGGCTCACAGCTTGGCTGCTCCAGTTCCCTTAATTGCTAAGACTCCCGGATTGTCTTCTGTCAGGTCTATTCTGGTGGCAGCTCATAAGTTGTCCACCAGGAAGGTTTATCGTAGCAAATGGAAAATGTTTCCTTTTGGGCCTTTCAAAGGAGTTTAGATCCTTTCACGGCTGCCATTCCGGCTATTCTGGATTGTCTGGCAAATATTTTTCAACAAGGGGCTAGCTCGTCTACAATCAAGAAACTAGCTGCCATTTCTCATTTTCATGTGGGTGAGAATTCTGCGTCTTAAGCCTCTTCCAGATTGTGTAATGCCTTTATCAAAGGTACCTTTTTTTATGTCCTCTGGTTGAAGATCCCATTTCCCCATGGGACCTTACTATGGTACTTCAAGTGTTGATCGCGCCACCATTTGAACCTGCAGCAACCATGGACCTAAAGTTTTTGTCTTAGAAAACTAGTGGCCATCACCTCTGCTAAGAGGGTTTCAGAACTGCAAGCATGGTCTGTTAAGGTTCCATACATGATTTTCTATAAGGACAGGGCTTCCCTTCCCACCATTCCTTCATTTCTGCCAAAAGTAGCATCAGAGGTTGACATCAATCAAACTATCAATTTACCTGCTTTCTTCCCGAATTTACAAAATGGAATGTAAGCTGCACTTATTGGATGTTCATAGACAGTTACAATTCTTTTTATACATGACCTTTCGCAAATCTGAGCAGTTGTTTGTGTCCTTTTCTAAACCTTTTTTGGGTAAACCTTTTTTGGGTAAACCTATCTCCATGTTTACCACTGCTAGGTGGATCTTTTCATGTATCACTCATATCGACAAGGATAAAGGTTTGTCTCCTCCGGGTCAGGTTAAAGCTCACTCCACTAGGTCCATGGCTACTTCTGCAGCCTTTTGGTCGAGAGTATCATAAGATGACATTTGATGTTAAGTTGTCTATCTCGCCTTCATTCTTGCTGGTTGGGATCGGAGCCGATCCTCGGCTCCGACTTGGCCATCTTCAATAGCTCGAGAGCTGTTTACTGGCTTGAAGCTACCCCATATCCCATGATGCCTGGCGCTAGTTACCCAGATCTTGTTTGCCGCTTCAGACTGCAAGGTTGTCTTACTGGCTCAGGCTCGTATACTTTATTGTATTTTTCTATTTTTACTAGAATTTATCCTTTATAGTGTACCTAATTTCTTATTTGTACTATTCCCCTAGCTTGTTGTTGTTGTTGTGTCTTTCGGCTTTTTCCAGTTAGGGGTCGCCACAGCGGAACTCCGGTCCGCTCATGATTGGCAGTAGATTTTTACATGCTGGCTTGCCGGGCCTAACGCACAAACTTCAATGAAGGAACGCCCATTCACGCATGTCGCCACACAGAAGACGCTCTGAGAATTGAACGGGCAATGTCTAACTGTGAGGCGACAACGCTACCGCAGCACCACCACTGCAGTACTATTCCCCTAGCTGTATTCTCTAAATAGCATCTATCCCTCCTGTTTTTTTCCTTGAAAACTCATTTTACTTAGAGAGTCCCCGCCTTCCCCCCTTCCTTTCACGGTAGCCATTTAAATTAGAGGCTAACCCTTTTTTGTTTTTTTTCTAGTTTAAAAAAAAAAAAAAGAACGTTTTTAGGTAGTGTCTGTAGTAGTAGACTTTACTTAGTTCAGTGTGTGTTAGCTGTATAGTTTATATTGTTTAATTAGTTATACCTGCTAACTTGTTTTTCTTGTGTGTGTGCGTGTTTAACATTGGTGTGTGTGTAGTAACATGTCCAAGGATACTAAAGTGTCCGGATTCAAGAAGTGTGACTCATGCTGTCAGAAGATGTCTCTGACAGATGGTCACACTTCTTGTGTCTACTGCCTGGGCACGGTGCACCTGCAGGACTCTTGTTCAGTCTGTCATGCTTTCAGCCCAAGGGTCCTGCAGGAGCGCAAAATAAGTTAATCCTTCGGGGTTTGCTTAAGCCACAGGATTCACAGGCTAAGGCTCAGCCTGCGAAATCCTCCAAGCCACCCAAGTCTTCAGCTCCTAGTTCTGAGCTGTCGTTGGGTGAAGCACCACCATCCGCCTCGGCTCCGGCCAGAACCGATGTGCCTCCCTCACAGTCGGCACCAACACGAACTTCGGAGCCGTCCATGAGTCGAAAGATATCTAGGTCTCCTTGGAGTAGATACGCTCGGCTCCATGGTCACCTCTGCTCCAATTGGAGTGCAGTCATAGGTCCTCTCGGTCCTCTAGACTTTCAGAACATGATTTGGAGAGAGTGGTCAGCAGGTTGCTGAAATTGCAGGCCCTAGCAAAAATGTTGTCCAGCCCCCCTCATCAGGTGTTGGCTCCGTCCACTTCTGCTGATATTCCTCCTCCGACTCCTCCCTTGAGTTCGGAGCCGGAGTTCGTTGGGGTTCGAGTCGTGGTACTGTCGGCTCTGATACCTTCTCCTTCGGTTCCGTCGTCTGCTCCAATCCTATCCTTGGTCCCGTCCTTGGAGGGATCTGGGCGCTGGGACTCCCTCGTCGGCTCTGAGGGGGCAAGTGGCATCGGACCCTTGTCCGACCCCGCTCTCCCCCTCTGAGCTTCGGAGCAGGTGAGCTCAGCTCCTACATCGGCTTTGGAGCCGTCCCCCTCGGTGCAGAGAGGGATTCCGATTTCTTCAGAACCGGAGTCTTCTTTGCATCCGGGCAGGGACACCTTCGAGGTCATGAGTGTACTGGCCCCTGAACCAGTCCCACGATCAACCCCATCGGCTCCTCCCCCTATGGTGCCTGTGTCTGCATCTGCCCCTCCTCCTGACCCCAAGCATGGGGAACCAGCGCTCCAGGGCACCCCTTTGGGTATTTCTTCCTCTTCCGAGGCCTCCCCTGATCACTCAGAGGAGCCACCTCATAAGAGGAAGTGCAAGAGGAAGCACGTTGACTCCCCTGAGTCTGTCACATCAGAGACCGACTTAGAGGATTCGGAAGGGTCCCCGAGATCCCCCTCTGAAGATGTCTCCTTTTCAGACATGCTTGAAATCCTTAAGCAGAGGGGGAACGGGAATACCCTAGCACCTTCCGAGGATGAGTTGGTATTTCTGGACGCGTTTGGTTCCCAACCCCCCCACCTCCTGGGTGTCTCCGCCTTTCGACCCACTTATGTCTGTGGTGGCTCGGAAGGTGTGGTCAGCTCCAGACACAGTGGAAGCAACCCCCAGGAGACCTGCTAAATTTATAACTGCACCTCAGGACAAACAGTTTTTAACTAAGGGCGTACCTGTTAATGCCATGGTGGTAGCAGCAGTCACAAAGAAGAAGTTGGCAGAAACTTCGTTATCTGTCCATCCTCCTAACAAGGAGTCTAGGACTATGGACAGATATGGGAAGCGAATGTTTGCTTCAGCGACCTTCTCTATGAGGTCTCTGAATTATTTCTGCCATTTTACCCGCCTTCAGAGGGATCTCCTTAAAGAGCTCGGAGATGCCCTCCAAGATCCATCAGCTGAGGGGGTTCAAGCTAAGGTGGCCTCCCAGCTGGCGACTCTGAATTCAGTTGTTAACTCCTCCATGAGGCTCATTTCGTATGCAGCAGATGGTGCGAGTAGAGCCGCAGGCACAGGCGTTGCCCTTAGGAGGCACGCATGGATGCGGCTATGTAATTTTGCTGACCCCTTCAGAGCGTCTTTCACCAGTACCCCCTTCGATGGTTCCTCTCTCTTTGGATCACAGGTGAAGGACACACTAACCAGGTGTGAACAGGAAGGCAAGACTCTCTCTGACGTGGGAGTCTGTTTTTCCACTCCTTCCAGACCATACCCCAAGGGTCAGAAGAGTGGAAAAATGTGGTTCCGCAAATCCCAGGGAACCTTGCCTGACACACGTGGTGAGTTCCCCTCCAGGGGCAGAGGAGGGAACAATAACAGATGCCGCTCTCATGGCAGAGGGGGTCCGCAGAAGCAGGGCAGCAGAGAATCCTTCTCTGAGAAGCCCTTTCAGCATCCCTGAAGGGTTGCCCAGCTGCCCACCTCTGGAGGCAGTCGGGGGAAGACTTTCACTGTACCCCAAAGCCTGGCAGAATCTAACTCAAGACAAGTGGGTACAGTCTATCATATCCGGAGGTTACAGAATTCCCTTTGCTCAACCACCATTACTGTCAAACAAGTCCCTTCCAGATGTTCCACCCAATCTAAGGGACCAAGCAGCCAACGAAATTTCAAAGCTGCTACACAAAAGGGTCATCCAGGAAGTCCCAGCAGACCAGATCGGATCCGGAACTTACTCAAGGTTCTTTTTGGTACAAAAAAGACAGGGGACTGGAGACCCATTCTGGATCTCAGCAGACAAAACAGGTCTGTACAAAGAACAAACTTTCGGATGGTCACACTACAGTCCATTCTACCCTTCCTGGGTCAGGACAATTGGATGTGATCTATAGATCTTCAGGATGTGTACTACCACATCAAAATGCACAGGCGTTCCAGAAGATTCTTTCGCTTCCGACTGGGGGCCAGTCATTATCAGTTCAGAGCTCTGCCCTTTGGTCTCACCACAGCCCCCCAGGGTGTTCAAATGCATGGCAGTGGTTACGGGCTCACCTGAGACGTCAGGGATTCCAGGTGTTTCCATATCTAGACGACTGGCTCCTCACTGCTTCCACCAGGCATCACCTCCCGCAAGCCAGGGACTACACTATCAAAACTTGCTCCAGGCTAGGTATCGCAATATATTTCGAATAATCTGCATTGTTGTCCTGTCAGCATATCACTTATATAGGCGCAAATCTAAATACAAGGAACATGTTTGCGAGCCTTCCACCAGACAGGGTATCACTAATTCACCAGCAAGTACAGATTTTATTAACATGCAAAACGATTCAAGTCAGGTTCGTCCTCCGAACACTGGGTTCCATGGCAACAGCAATTCTTCTTGTCCCCCTGGCCCGCTTTCACATGAGAATCCTCCAGTGGCTTCTGTTCACACAGTGGTCCTTCCAACAGCTTCCCATGTCTCACAAGATTATGATCATAGAAGCATGCAAGAAGCACCTCGCTTGGTGGATGGTCTCCCCATCAGTGTCCTAGGGCAGACCATTTGTGCTATCCCCTCCAGTCACCACATTGACCATGGACGCCTCCCTGATAGGGTGGTAGGGGCATTATCAGGGTAGGACAGTCCAAGGCACCTGGCAGCCTCACGAGTACCATTTGCATATAAATGTCTTTGAGATGAGAGCCGTGCTTTTAGCGTTGCAAGCCCTTCAGGACTCTCTCCCTCCCGGGACCATTGCAATCCAAACGGACAATATGTCAGTGGTGTGGTACATCAAAAAGCAGGGAGGAACCAGGTCCTATCCTCTATGTCGAGAAGCAGTCAGACTCTGGCAGTGGGCGATCTTTTCCCAACGTTTTCTGATCGCAACGCACATCCCTGGGAGTTCAAACGTCATTGCAGACAGGCTCAGCAGAGCTATTCTCATGCCTCACGAGTGGTCTCTGTATCAGGTAATTGCAGAACAAATCTTTTGCAAATGGGGGCAGCCTTGCTGCGACCTGTTCGCCACACTTTTCAACAGCAAGTGCAGCAATTTCTTCTCCCTTCTTCCATTTCCCAGCCACTCCCCCAGAGACGCTCTAGTCCACGATTGGCCTCAGGGACTTCTTTATGCTTTCCCTCCGTTTCCCCTAATACCCAAACTCATACAGAGAGCAACTGCGTTGGGTTGCAAAATGTTCCTCATTGCTCCTTACTGGCCTCGACAGATATGATTCCCATTCCTGCATCATTACCTTCTCGAGCAGCCTTGGACTATGGATCCTATTCCAGATCTACTGATTCATCAATCTGGCAGACTGCATCGATCCCTTCAAACACTCCAGCTCACAGCTTGGTTGCTCCACTTCCAACCTTAGCCAGGCTTCTTAATATTTCCTCCTCTGTGCGGGAAATTATCTCATCCCACAAATCCACAACTAGAAAAACTTATGCTAGCAAGTGGAAAAGTTTTTCTTGCTGTGCAGAGGCTAAGAATATAGATCCCTTTTCAGTCCCTGTCCACGAGATTTGGGAATTTTTAGCGGAACTCTTTCATTCTGATTCCGCTTCTGCTACAATCAGGGTTCAGTTAGCTGCCATTTCGAATTTTCACATTGGGTTGTTTTCTAACAACATCATGTCTCATATTCTGTGTAAAGCCTTCCTCAAAGGAACCAGTCTGCTTAGGCCCCAGTGAGGGATTCCCCACCTCCGTGGGATCTAAATTTGGTGCTAGCTTCCCTAATCTTGCCAACTTTTGAACCTGCAGCATCTTGCTCCATTAAGTTTTTATCTTGGAAGACTCTTTCTGGTAGCCATTACTTCTGCCAGACGTGTTTCAGAGCTTCAGGCTCTATGTATTCGTCCTCCATACTTAGTTTTT
The DNA here is from genome assembly GCF_019279795.1 of Protopterus annectens. NCBI lineage: Eukaryota > Metazoa > Chordata > Ceratodontiformes > Protopteridae > Protopterus > Protopterus annectens. Next base: position 173,977,130 of record NC_056735.1, on the reverse strand, counting down.
CATAACGATAGGGTCGCTCTAAGGACCAATCCTTCCTTCCTAAGGTCTGTTCACAAAATAATTTAAATCAGTCCATAGACCTTCCTGTGTTCTTTCCTAATCATACCAATAAGGCAGAATATAAATTGCACCAGTTGGATGTTCACAGACAACTGCGTTTTTATTTGCATAGGACAAAGGACATCAGGAAGTCGGACCAACTCTTCCTTTCCTATGCTGAGGGCAGACAGGGCCTTCCAGTCTCAAAGGTAACCTTATCTAGGTGGTTGTCTCACATTATTTCATTCATTTACCAGCTGAGAAACAAAGAATTATCTATCAAACCAAAAGGCCACTCTACTAGGGCATTGGCCACCCCGGTGGCCTTCCAATCTAGGTTGCCCATGGAATCTATCTGTGCAGCTGCTACGTGGGCTAACCCACATACCTTAATTTCTCATTATAAACTAGACATTGCTTCCAGAAACAGAGCTGATTTTGGTTCCACTGTTCTGAAGAGTCTGTTCCAATGAGCCACCCAGGATAGTAGGTGCTAGGGACGCTGTCCCAACCAGCAAGAATGAAGGCGAGATAGACAACTTAACATAAAGAAGTTATGTACCTACCATAACGTTCCATGTTAGTTGTCTTCTTCTCGCCTTCTTTCTTGCATCCCACCCTCCATCCCCCTATCCTAGTGGATCGAGAGGAGCTCCCTTTTTCAGATTTTATTGGCTGAACCTTCTCTGGTTGTCCTTTTCTGCTTAGATAGCTTCACAGTTAGGCCCAAGGGGCTACTAGGGCAGAATTCTTCCTTAGTTATGTCTGGAATAGCTTTTTCAAACGAGATCTGGGTAACTAGCGCCAGGCGTCATGGGATATGGGGTAGCCTCGAGCCAGTAAACAGCTCTCGAGCTATTGAAGATGGCCGAGTCGGAGCCGAGGATCGGCTCCAATCCCAACCAGCAAGAAAGAAGGCGAGAAGAAGACAACTAACATGGAACGTTATGGTAGGTACATAACTTCTTTTTCTGCAGCTACTTGGTCCTCATCTCATACCTTTATTTCTCACTATAAATTGGATTTGATATCTAGAAGGAGAGCATCCTTTGGTTCCGCGGTGCTCCGGATGTCCTTCCTTGAGGGCCACCCAGGTACTTTAGTAGCTGGGGACTCTGTCCCACAGGTTGAAGATCAAATGAAGTAAACTACTTCAGATAAAGAAGTTATGTACTCACCATAACATTCCATCTGAGTAGTTCTACTTCATTTGTCTTCAACCGTCCCTCCCTCCTTCCCCCTGGCCTTACCATATGGACAGCTTTTTAGCTGGTTTTAGGTGTGTGAGGTATTTTTTGAAGTTGAGTTGTTCAGTGTAAATTGCAGCAAACAATCTGGGGGATGGAAGGTAGTGGTAGTGTATTATGGGTAAGGGGAGGAGCTTGGAGCAGATGCTAGTGAAGTTGCTGGCTCGGATCCGATACGGATCTGGTACCCACAGGTTGAAGACAAATGAAGTAGAACTACTCAGATGGAACGTTATGGTGAGTACATAACTTCTTTTTTTTTAACATTTGTAAGACAAGCCTATAGATCATATTCACAAATGACACATGATTATTTAAAAAATTCGAGCTAGCTGGGCTGACAGCATTTTGGTTTGCCACACCCCCCCCCCACGAGAACTCAAGCTAGTTTTTCAAGTGTTCCTTGAGCAACATTGCTTGACAGGGTTGATCCTATCCTGGAATACCTTACCCCATTCCATGTCTTGAGATTTCAGCTGTCTTGGCATTGCTGACCCCAGTACCGTGCTGCACTGTCCCATCATATGTCTGCAACCCTAGGCTCCAGCTTAGTAATCTGGATTTTTCCTGGCTGCCTCTCTGTAGCCATAGATTCCCTTCAGAATCCTCCTGCCTCTTATTGCCATTACGTAGCACAAGGGCCTCCCTTTCATGGTAAAGTTTCATCATGTTAGCATGATACAGTTTGTGCCCCTGCCTCCTGCCTTGCAGTTCTACCATGTAGTTAACATCACTGACCTTCCTTACCACCGTGTAGGTCCCTTCCAAGCTGCCTGCAGATTGTTGTGTCTGACAAGAATGAGAACCATTATCTGCTGCCCTACAGCATACTCTCTAGCTAGAGTATTCCTGTCATACCGGACCTTTTTCTGGTGTTGGGCTTTTGCCAAGATGTTCTTCATGTTTCACTGTTGCAGTCATCACATTTGGGTTATCTGCTTGCAGTAGCCCTCAGTCAGCCTGATTATCAAAGTCTTGGGTCCTGCATCGGTTGCTGTCTCATCTTTCGTGATGTCAGGTAGTCAGGGGTGTAAAGCATGCAGCCGGCGCCATTACATCAGTCTTTCTTGCTGTGCGGTGCCCGAAGCAGAAGCAGTTCGCAAGTGCCGGTTGGCTGACTCCTGAAATTAAACTTTTTCTTGCTCTAATCCGATGTCAGTAAAAGTCAGTAATTCTATTTTTGTGGAAAGCAAATGCCTCACAAAGATTTTCATTCGTACTGTATTCCTTGCTTAGGCCCTGACCACAACGTACCTCGCTGTCGGTTTTGTGCCTTATTTAAGCAACGAACTATTTGTCGTCTGTATAGTTATGCTTCTAAATATTTTGGTACTCTGTTCAATTATCCAGATATGTCTTTGGTAAGTCATCCGATTACCGACATTCTGAAAAAACGCAAACATAAAGACAGAAACTGGCCGCATAAGTCCAAAGCTGCTGATGACGCTTCTCCTAAGCCAGTCGCCAGTTCACCGGTACTCAGTGAGGCGCTTTCGCAGCCCCTGATACCCGCTACTTCAGATTCGCAGGTCTCTACTGAGACCCAGTTGGAGTCCAGTATGCCGCGAGATGCTTCAACCGTGGAACCTGCGGATGTCTCTACCTTGGATGGGTCCAGAGCCGCTGTGTAGGCACCGGCTTCTGAGGGTGTATTCAGGCCTACTGACTTGCATATTAAACCGACTCCATCTTCTTCTTCAAGGCCTAAAACTCGAACAATGCCTAGAAAACCGACGCCCAGACTGCATTGTCAGGCCTCTATGCCTAAAAAACAGATAAGAAGGGTTGAAGACCTTATTACTTTAATCAGGGGAAACCAACCTTCCCCCTCTGAGACCTAGGACTGAATTTGCTTATGATACTTCTGACCAGGATTCTGAAATTTCTGTTTCCTCTGATGACCAGGATTTACCCTTCTCTACCTATGAGGATTCTGATGCAGAGGACTATATTCCCTCTGCTTCCCTCTCAGAGGATTTTTGTTTTGGCGAAACCCTGCATACTCTTTCGCTGGGAAAGCCAGGATTACTCTGATTCTAAAAAGAGGCTTAGGGGTTTCTTATTCCTGCCCCAGCACAGGCCTTTAGCTATCCCTCCTGTACTAGACATTGTTGATGATGCTTTTTCTGAATCTAGCTTGGCCCCTGACTCTTTACCTCCTGCTCCCAGAAAACCTGATAGATATTACAGGGTTCCTGACTCTCAAGTTCCTTTTTAAAAGTCGTATTGCAGATCCTGAGACCATTTCACAGGGACCCAAGGGCATGAAGGCTCCTTCTGCTAAAACTCCTACCCCCTCTGATAGCGACTTCAGGGCGCTGGATAGATGGGGTAAGAAGGTACACAATTCTGCAACTTTGGCCATTAGGGCCTTAAACTGCCAGTTTCATATGTTAAAGTATATCATTGGATTGCTTAAACAGAAAATGATGTTGATTCTTGACTGTGCTGAAAATAACGATTTACAGGATTTAATGCATTCTGCTGAACAGGTTGGAAAGCATACTTTGCAATGTGGTTTTGATTCACTAGAGGCATCTTACAGGGCTGCTGTCACTGGGTCTGTACTTAGAAGGCATGCTTGGCTTAATGAGCAATCTTTGCCAGATCATGTTAAAGCTAAATTGCTGGATGCTCCCTTAAATCAGAACCATTTGTTTGGCAACAAAGCAGAAGAAGTTCTTAAAAAAAATGGGGGAAAAAGCTAAATCTATGCAAACTGTTGAGGATTTCCTACAAGTACAACCTCCAAGATATAGCAGGCATTGGCCATCTAAGAATTGGTCTTTTCCTGCCTCTTCCAGGCCTTCTCAGTCCAAACTCAGTACCAGCAGAACACCCAGGCTTCAGTCCCAGGGTACGACCAGGACTAAACAGTGGGGGGCTCCCACTTCCAAATCAGGGAGTAGGAAGACTCCCTCCTATGGTAAACTGTCTCAATGACTTAACTTTAAAACTTCCAAGCATTTCACAACCGACTGCTCCTTTAGGAGGAAAGATTGCTCTGCAGGCAAAAAACTGGGAACTCATTACCTAGGACAAATGGGTTTTAAATATAGTTTACCAAGGATACAGATTTCAATTCCACATGTTACCAACTCCAAACGGTTGGCCAGATCTACCCCTAAATCAGTGGGCAGAGGCTCAAAAGCAAGTACTCTCTCTCTTAAGCATAAAGACTATTCAGAATTTACCAGAAGAGGAAAAGGGACAAAGTTTCTACTCAAGACTTTTCCTGGTACCCATAAAAGACCACTCTTGGCGTCCTATCTTGGACCTTTCTATATTAAACAGCATTTTGGTGATTTCAAAATTCAAGATGCTAACTCTTCACCAGTTACTTCCTATGCTAGGCAAAGATGCCTGGTTGGCAACACTGGATTTAAAAGAAGCCTACCTGCCCTTTGGCTTATCTACTGCTCCCAGGGTATTCACAAAGTGCCTAGCTCCAGTCATTGCATTTTGCAGGCAAAGAAATATTCAGATATACCCATACCTGGATGATTGTCTAATTCAGGCAGAAAACCAGGACATACTTTTGAATCATCTGGCATTTGTACAAAAGGGGGTAACTTGTCTGGGGTGCACCATAAACAAAACAAAATCACATCTGGTACCCTGTCAACAATTTATATTCCTGGGAGCAAGCTTGAACACAACTTCCCAGATGGCTTTCCTCACGCCAGAGAAACAAATTCACTTGACATCTTACTTCAAACTAATGGCCACAAAAACCCTGCTATCTGCTAGGCAAATACTGCAAGCCTTGGGGTTCATGGCCTCCTGCATTCTGCTAATTCCATATGCAAGACTGCATGTGAGGAAACTACAGTGGTATCTAAAAAGCCTATGATGTCAACATTCTCAGGATCTAGAAGCAATGATCCCTGTCATACCTTGCCTACAGTTAGAGTTCCTTTGGTGGGCAGAGGCCTGGCACCAAAACAAGGGACTACCATTCACTCTACCCCTGACGCCCAAACCCTAACAACAGATGCATCAGACCATGCATGGGGGGGCTCACCTGGCAGGGAAGTACAATCAGGGCAAATGGAACCCAAGTCAAATGCACCTGCATATCAATCAAAAAGAAATGTTAGCTGTACAGAATGCTCTGACAACCTTCAAGGACCACATTCTTCCAGGGCAATTAATGGTAAGGACGGACAACACCACTGTTATGTGGTACATAAACAAGCAGGGGGGTATCCATTCTTACCCCCCTCTGCAGACTAGCCATGGCTCTGTGGAACATAGCCTTGAGCTACCAAGTGCATCTACAGGCTCAATTCCTGCCAGGTAAACTAAATACACTGGCAGACGAACTCAGCAGAAATTTCATGGACCCACACGAGTGGAAACTGGAACCAAAGATTTCAACAAGTCGATAAACAAATGGGAAGCCCAGATACAGACCTGTTTGCTTTCCCCCAGAACTACCAATTGGACAAATTCTGCATAAGGACTCCCCACAAACAAGCTTGGAAAGTGGATGCTCTGTCCTTCAGCTGAAAAAATCTATCAGTTTGTCTTTCCTCCTCTGCCTCTCCTCTCCAAAGTACTACTAAAGATCAAACAGGACAAACCAAGGATGATACTGATTGCACCAGACTGGCCACACCAACACTGGCACCCCCTCTTGCGCAGTTTGTCACTGGCTCCATGGCACCTGCCTCAGACCCCTACCCTGGTGTCACAGCAGGAGAGCCAGATTCTGCACCCTCAGCTTCAAACCCTGGCAGCCTGGCTAATTTCCTAATCTCTTCATTACCATCCCTCAGCAAACAAGTGCTGGATGTCATTTTGGGGGCAAGGAGGTCTAGTACTAGAAAATCTTATGCTGAAAAATGGAAAAGATTCTGTGCCTGGAACCAAACTCAAGGGATTGGCACAGCAGCCCCCAATTTACCTCAGATTCTTCAATACTTAACTGAGTGCTTCACAAGGGCCTTTCTTTTTCCTCCATCAAAATTCAAACCTCAGCCATTTCTGCTCATTACAACACAGAACCACCCCTTTTCTCTCATCCACTGCTCAAGCAGTTCCTCAGAGGGGCCAAAAACTTAAGACCACCCAGAAGAGCCCCAACTCCAGCCTGGCACCTTTAACTTTGTATTGGAAAAACTCACTCTTCCTCCTTTTGAGCCAGCTGCAAGTGCAGAGTTAAAATTTCTTTCTTGGAAAACAGCCTCCCTTTTAGCAGTTTTACTTCAGCAAGAAGGGTATCTGAACTACAGGCCCTTAGGGCAATGGAGCCTTTCATCATCTTTCATGCGGACAGGGTGTCCCTCAGGACCAATCCCACCTTCATGCCCAAGGTGGTATCCAGTGTGGCTCTTAATCAGTCCATTCATTTGCCAATCTTCTTTTCTAATCCACAGAACAAAGGGGAAAGGATACTGCACTCTTTAGATGTGCACAGACAACTTGGATTTTACTTGGACAGGACTAAACCTCAAAGTAAATGTGAACAGCTGCTGGTGGCATTTGCTCCAGGGGCAGAGGGGAAGGCTATTTCAAAGCAAACCATTTCTAAATGGATAGGACATTCCATTCATTTCTGCTATAAGCACCATGGAAAACCTATCCCACAGGGGATTAGACCCTGTTCAACCAGGGCTGCATCTACCTCTACAGCCTTTCTCAGAGGTGTACCTACCAGGGACATCTTAGAAGCTGCTACCTGGAGTTCTGTACATACTTTCACCAAGCATTACCATTTACCAATTTTTCTCTTAATCCAGAGTTGGCTTTGCCACTGCAGTCTTGCAGGGCCTTATAGCTGGTCCTAATGCTATCTAAATGCCTCCTCCCATCCTTAGCTTTGGGAATCTCCCCAAATGTGATTACTGCAACAGTGAAACACGAAGAACATAGTACAGTTGTGTGCACTTACAATAAATGTAGATGTTCGAGTGTATTTACTGTTGCAGTCTTGGTTACCTTCCCCCCAGCTCCCTGACTTCTTCTGGCTATACAGTTACTCTCCTTTACTATGCTTAAAAGCTTATTGGTGTATTTGCTTTTTTGTTGGAGGTGTAACCTTGTGTATGTATATGTATATGTATATGTATATGTATATATATATATATATATATATATATATATATATATATATATGTATATATATATATATATGTATATATATATATATATATATATATATATATATATATATGCGTGTGTATATATATATATATATATATATATATATATATATATTTGCTTCTCATTAGGGCAGCACCTGATATCTGGGGCAAGAAAAACTGATGTAATGGCGTCTGCTTCATGTTTTATACCCCCTGACTATCTGACGTCATGGAAGATGAGACAGCAACTGACGCAGGACCCAAGACTTTGATAATCAGGCCAAATGAGGGATACTGCAAGCAGATAACCCAAATGTGATGACTGCAACAGAGAATACACTCGAACATCTACATTTATGGTAAGTGTACATAACTGTACTTTTCTCCTGGGCCAAGCCCATGAGTGGCCCTGAGCCTTGTCCTGAGCTTTAGAACATATGCCATAACCGACTCCTTGTGGGATTCACATTCACCCTCCCACTCATCCCAAATCAAATCTAGAGGCCCCCTCAACCTATGCCCATACAGCAACTCAAAGGGTGAAAAACCTGTGAATTGCTGGGGAACCTCTCCTTAAGCAAACAGAATGAGCAAATATTTGTCCCACTCCCTCTTGAACTGGTCTGCAAATGCACATAGCATGGGCTTGAGTGTAGAGTTTAACCTCTCAACAAGACCATTAGTCTGGGGGTGGTTGGGGGTGGTCTTTAGGTGTTTCACCCCACAGAACTTCCACAGACAAGCCAGCAGGTCTGACATGAAATTGGCACCTCTGTCAGTCAATATTTCTTTTGGAAAACCTACCCTGCTGAAAATCTCTAACAAAGCATTTACCTTTTCTGCCTCAGTTGAGGACAAAGCCACTGCCTCTGGGTATCAATTAGCATAATCTACTACCACTAGGATATACTTTTTCCCTGTGGAACTTTGGGTACTCAGAAGCTCCACAATATCCATAGCTGCCCTCTGAAATTTCTCCTCAATCACAGGCAAAGGCATTAAGGGAGCTTTCACCTTGTCTCCTGCTTTGCCTACCTTTTGGCACTGCTCACAGTCCTGTAGTACCCTGTTACATGTCTGGAAATCTCAAGCCAGTAGAAGTTCTGCATAGTTCAGCTCTTTGTACATTTTATGCCCATATGGCCTGCAAAGGGAATATCATGGGCTATGGCTAGAAGTGGCAAACAGTAGGCCCTGGGCACTTCCAACTGATGTATTCTCTCACCGTCTAGCCCTCCTTCAGTGGTCCACTCTCTATACAAGTAACCATTTGTCCCAGTATACAGATTCCCCCTTCCCTTGAGAATCGGCTGTCTCACTAGCTACCTCTCTCAAGCTTTGTAATGTAGGGTCTGAGAGTTGAGCCTGTCTCATCTCTCTCTTTGTAACCTTTCCCAGCTCCCCTGCCACAGGAAGTCTGGCATCCTCCGACAGCGGTGCCTCACTGTCAGCCTGGGTATGACTGCTCACCTCTGCTTTTGCAGTCACTCTGTCCAAGGGAATATCAGTACCCACAAGCAGCTGTGGCTCACCTTCAGTTTAACTGCTACAGGGTAGCTCCCTCCCTGAAGTAACCACCTCTCCAGTCCTGGCTGCAAGTGTGCAGTCTGTCTGGGTCTCTGCCAAGCTACCAGAGCCACACACTTGTCTCTAAGCCTGACTGCATGTAACTGCTTGAACACATGAGACTGCATTATCAAAATTGTTCCCTATTAAGACATCTGTAGGGATGTAGGAGTTGGAGGATGGCATAATGGTTAAGGTGTTTACTTTGCAGGCACAAGGTGCAGGGTTTGATTCTCATATGAGGTAATTGTCTAGGCTTAAACAATGACCCAAAAGGTCAATTAGCCTAGTACTAACCTATATCCTCAAACACATTTAGTTGCTGGCTTCCTTTTCCACCCTCCCAGTCAAGGTGAACACTAGCCAAAGGTATTTGGAATGAGGTCTCTCTTAAAGCTCTGACTGGAGTAGACTGTCCAAGCAAGTAGTGCTCCTCTGTAACCGTGGCAGGCTTCACAATAGTTAGGTCAGAGGCTGTCTCTCTCGTAGCCATGGCCTCTTTCCCATTCACTAAGATAGGATATAACCTCTTGTGGTAATTTGGTACCCTTGTTGTCTTGAGACAACCTACTGTTGGCATTTTGTCATTCCCACGTACTGGCTCTCTCACCTTTGTTACCCACCTTTCCTCTGTGGATATCTATATGCTACATGGTCCCACTGGTTGTATTTAAAATGTTTAACCCTTGGTGCTGGATGTGTACCTGGACTAGTGGCTTCTCCTGCTACTGGCAGACTCTGTTGGGGCAGTCTGGGCTGCCCACCATGGGTTCCCCTTAGAACTATGAGCAGCACTGGTTATCCCTTTCCTGTGCAGTGATGCTCTGCTTGCTAAGTATAGGTGTCCCTTCTTCCCCAACTCATCTGCAGTAGTACATTGTCTGTCAGCTAACCAGATTCTCATGTCCTCAGGCTAAGGGCTTGTTCCCTCACTAAAAGGTCTGCCAACCCTTTAAAAGTGGCGGTCTGACATCCACTTACTCATCTCTGAAAATAAGTGCTTAGTTCAGTAACATATTCACACACACACACTTTCATCTGCCTTGCGTCTGTTCTCACAACACTTTGTCCTGTAAGCTTCAGGTGTTAACTTTAAAAAAATCATTATAATTTATACAGTCATTATCAGACAGTTTGGAAAGAACAGTTACAGCTTTACCATGGAGTAAGGGGGTCAGGAACCATACCCAAAGCCCTTGGATAACATTATGCTGTTTACATACTCTCTCAGACATATGAATGAAGCTATCAAAATTATCCTCCTATAAATTGTGGAAGAAATTTACTGACATTTGTTGCTTCTGGGTTCGGTTACTCCCTTCCCCATTACCTCTATGACTCTGGCGAAGAGTTAGCATCTCCTTTTCATGTTGCCTCTGCCTCTCGTTCTCCTCAGCTTCCAGCTGTACCAGTTTCTAATTTTCCTCAGTCTCTCTCCTTCCGTTTCCAAACGTTTGGCCTCCAACTCAAGTGTCTTTAACTCCAGACAGATTTTTAAGTTCTTTGTGGAAAGGTTGAGCTGTCCATTTTCTGAGAGTTGTACATTTCCACGGCCTGTCTGATTGGTCGTCCTGATTGTTATTCTCTGATGTAGCTGTGACTGAAGCTGCAGTCATGTCTGCCTTAGTCAGGCTGGCATGCACCAGTCCTTTAGCCTGGCACATCTCAGCCAACTTTCTCCTTGTCAGCTTGCTGTACTCCTCTGCTGACATGCATGCCTGCTCTCCCTGACTAAGCTAACAAAAAATAAAACAATTGTGATATGAACTCTTGAGTGTTCACTGTGTGGCTGATTAAGTACAAGCACCTTTAGTGATCACTGTACACAGGCTACAGGAATTCAATATCCATACCACCACAAGCCAATTAATATGTGATGTGGCTGTCTCACCACTATCAACTAATTAATATGTAATGTGGCTATCTCACCACTGCCACCAATTAATTAATATGTGATGCCCCTGCACTGGCTCAGTAATCAAGGAGCCTCAATCCTCACCACTAGCACCAGTGAGGGACATGCACATTGGAAGGATGACAAGTACACACAAAGTGAAGTACAATTTCCCTTAAGAGCACACAGTGATCACAGTCAGTCTGGGGCTGGTTCATAGGTTGGTACTAGGCTGTTGGCCCTAGGGCCCATATAAGCCTAGCCAAATAGTACCCCGGCTTTTGCAGATCCCCATTAAGACTCCCCACTGGCACAGCTATAGGGTTAAGATCTCAGCGGAGTGGTCAAGCCAAAACCTCCAGCACCCTCTCTGTCCAACCAGTGCTTTGTGTCCCTGCCCAAGTAGCTGACACACACACAGGCACTGAGATTTGTATACAAACACACAAACACTCCTGGGGAAGACTTACACAGGTTCACTAGCTATGTCTCCTTCTTCCCAGACTATAAGGTAGTACCAGCTGCCACCAACCACTCTTGCTTATCAGCCACTATAAGGCCCTTACCAAAGGGCGAGTCTTACTGTGTAATGTACTATTATCCTAATGGTAAGTGTGACCAGGACTTTATATTTAGGAGTGGCCTACACAGTGTCGGGCGGCCACAGTGGTGCAGCGGTTAGCGTTGCCGCCTCACAGCAAGAGGTTCTCCGGTTCAATTCTCGGCTGGGGTGCCTTCTGTGCAGAGTCTGCATGTCCTCCCTGTGGTCCTGTTAGTTTCCTCCCACATCCCAAAGACATGCAATAGGTGGATTGGACACTCTAAATTGTCCCTAGGTGTGAGTGTGCGTGCGTGTGTGCCTTCTGTGGAAGGTTGGGCGTCGGGCTGGCAACTTGACACTGTAAAAACTCCACTGCCAATCATGAGCGGACAGATGATCCGCTGTGGCGACCCCTAACCAGGAAAAGCCAAAAGAAAAAGAAGTGACCTACACAGTGTCACCAAATACATGTGCGAGTACTATAAGAGCTTAAATATCTCTAAACAAACCTGCCACAATTAAAAAGTTTAAATATATTTAATAATAGAAAAAGAAGGACTGACAAAAGGTAGGAAGCACAGATAAAATCCAATACAAGTAAAATGCAAGTAAATTAGACTGTAAATAGAAAATAGAAAACACACAAGCCAATCACAATCAACAAACATCCCTCCAAAAGTTGTTCTTAATTAGAAAAATTTTAAAGGGATATCAAATAAAAACATAAACCACACCATTTTGCTTTTCTGCTTTTTAAAACGGATTTTAAGGGGACATTCATTTAAACCTAATCCACGATGTGGCCCTAAATGTAGAATCCATTTTAGTTCTACATGAACAAGCTGCTTTCTCCTCCTCTGATCTGCTGTGCTTTGGAGTTGCAAGGCTTGGTGATCCTGAGTGGATCTGCGTTGGATCGTGGGATCCTCCTTTTCCCAACTCAGTGTCCCAGACTGGCTTGGCTCTGATTTTGTTGGAGCAAAGTAGGTCCTGGATTCGAGGGGTCAAAGCCAGGTCCACGGAGTTGGTGTCTGCTCCAACCTTCTTGGAGCTGTCTCTCTTCTCAGGGCCTCGGCCTTCGACAGGTCATGTTTGGCACCCTGTGGTGATGTCGGAGCTGGGATTGCCTCGTCGCCTTCTCCGTTAGGGGCTTCAACCTCTGGAGGGGGAGGCAGGCTGCGCTGCCACCCTCAGCATTCTGGGTGTCACTCCTCGAGAGACGGTCCTTCCTCTACCAGGTCCTTCTCAATCCTTTGTGGATCAGAACTGCTCCTAGCCATCTAATCCATGGTCAGCTCCTCCTGGAGAGCCTCCAGCCAACCCTTCAGCAAGGGTTTACCCTGTCTTCTGAGTCCTCCAAGTAGCCCGCAAAGGAGGTCTCTTGGAAGCGTTGGTGCAAAAGGAAAAACATTGACTCCCCAATTGAAGTCTTTGATGGAGAACACAGACTTCAGTGAGGGAAGCCCCCCCCCCCCCCCCCCCCCCGATCTCCATCTGATGATATCTCCTTTGGAGATATCTTAGAAATCTTGAAATATAAGGTTGGATGGTCTTCTCAACCCCCTTCTGTGGTGGAGTCAGTGTTCCTTGAGGTGGTTGGGATGGGGCCAAACTACATCCTGAGTGACCCCACTAGCAGTCAACTTATTGAACTCATTGCCTGGATGGCTTGGAAAGAGTCTGACACCTTGGAACCAATCCTGAAGAACGTGAATAAGTACCTTGGTTGGTTTGTAAAAGCCGCTTGGCGAAACCGCTTACCCCTTTTATACTTGAATAAAGGTTTTGGAATTATTGAAAGCTTTTCACTTTCAAGTCTGTTTCCAGTTTGCTTGAAGAGTCTATCAGCATTTTACATTTATAAACTGTTCTTTGGTCTGCAAAGACTTTAAACATCTTACTCAATGTGGAACTTCGCTTTGGATTTATAGCTTTGGCTGCTTCTTTTACACACTAGCATTGCCTATCAGCGATCCAGCGAGTGAACTTTTCTGATGAAGTCTAGTTGTACTAGATGAAAGTGCTAAACCTTCATTAAAAGTGTGGAATTTATTCACGTCTCCAGCGTCTTTGTGATTCCGCTAGTAGCCTTTTGGATTCATTTCGTTTTGGTTTTACCTTAGTCCCCCCTCAGGATCATCCTTTCTGGAGAGAAGGTGTCCCGGCTGATGCCAATGTGGTGTCGGCAGCTACCAAAAGAGAGCTTGCCAAATAGAGCTCTACTGTCCACCCCCTGAATAAAGAGTCGTGGGCCTTGGACAGACATGGGAAGCAGATGTGTGCCTCAGCCGCTTTTTCACTGCGAGCATTAAGTTACTTGGCACACTTCACTCGCCTCTAGAGAGACCTGGTAAAGCAACTTTTTACCTCTCTGGTGTAGTTGCTTTTGGAGGAAAACTTCAAAAAGGTTTCCAGACAGCTGAACACTATGGCTTCAGTCACTAACTCCTCGATGAGGCTAATCTGTCATGCGGCGGAGGGAAGCTCTCGAGTGGCTGGTTCAGGCATAGCCCTCAGTAGACATGCCTGGATGAGACTGCGCGGTTTTGCAGACCCCTTCAAAGTATTGTTGTTTAAAGTCCCCGTTGATGGTTCCTCTTTGTGTGGACCATCGGTTAAGGAGACTCTTGCCAGCAGCGAACAGGAGGGCAAGACTCTATCTGCCATAGGGATCAGGTTTTCTTCCCCTCAACAGACCTTTTCCAGGAACTAGTAGAGTGGGAAGAAGATGTGGTTCTGTAAATCCCAAGGGGCCTTTCCTGATTCTTAAGATGAATTCTCTTCTATGGGCAGAGGGAGAGGATTAAATGGTGGACGCCGCCGTAGAGGGAGAGGGGGTCCACAGAACTAGGGCTTCAGGGAACTCTTCTCTGACGGGCCCTTTCAGCGCTCCTGAAGTGCTGCTTAACTGTCCTACTCTGGAGGCAGTCGGGGGCAGACTATCCTTACACCCAGCCGCCTGGGCAGACGTAACAAACAAAACTTGGATGTTAAACATTCTTTCCAGAGGCTACTATAATCCCTTTTCCCTTCCTCCTCCCCACACCGGGGAGTGTCTGCCTGACGTACCACCCAGTCAGAGGGACAATGCCCTTCTAGAAGTACAAAAACGTCTAGACAAGAGTCATCCAGCGGGCCCCAACTGAACAACGAGGATTCAGAACTAACACACTTCTTTCTGTTGCAGAAGAAGACTGGGAATCTTCAACTCATCCTGGATCTAAGCAGTTTGAATCTGTTTATCAAGAAAACAAAGTTTTCATGGTTATGGTACAGTCCATTATGCCTATCATGCGCAAGAGTGACTGGATGTGTTTGGTGAATCTCCAGGATGCGTGCTATCATATCAAAATAGGCAGGTGTTCCAGGAGATGGCTACACTTCCTGCTGGGAGCGGATCATTACCAGTTCAGAGCGCACTGCCTTTTGGCCTCACCACTGGCCCTCAGGTGTTCACCAAATGCATGGCTGTGGTTGCAATGCACCTCTGTCTACAGGGATTCCAGGTGTTCCCCTACCAGGACGATTGGCTCCTAACAGCACACCCAAGATATCAATTACTCCAGGCAGTTCAGGTGATGATGTGCCTGTTTCGCCACCTGGGAATCACAGTGAACATGGTAGAATTCAAGTTGGTCCCAGTCCAGGACAGCTCAACAGCAGCCAAAAGCACTATAATCCAAACAACACATGAAAAAGATGCAGAATCTTCAGGATACCAAAACACTTTATTCCACAGGTACACAAAATAACCTCCAGTTATCGCTTTTGTCTCAGTCAATAGGAACTTGGAGACTTCTTCAGACTGAGGTTCTAGTTACTCTCCACCTTTTTAAACATTCAAAAATTATCACATGACCATTACTAAAATGTGACATCACTCATATACATAAAACTATAAAATATAGTTGACTATTTAGAAAACACAACTCTTAAGCACATTTCAACACTTTTTTTAAACATCAGAGCGAATAATAACTGAAAATACTTACTGTTTCAACCCCTTTCTTTTTAAATACATTATACATTCTTCTTTATTATTGAGTCCTGGTGGGAAACAAGACGTTGACTTGCCAACAATACTCAAGCCATCCTAATTTTTTTTCTATATTTACTATGCTTTGAATGGTAACCAAAGCCTCCAAAACTAAGTCTATAATTGATCTTACACCCTTTATGCTTATAGTATTTACTCATAGCATTTTTCTTATCACCATTTTGTATTGCATAGTTATGTTTGTAAATCCTTCTGTTAAGCTCACGGGTAATTCGCCCAACGTAAAAGGATTTACACACTAAAGATATAAGGTAAATAATATTGTTAATCCTCATTCATTCCTTACGCATGGGTATCGGTTCCGAGCTCGGAACTGAGCCGGCCATTTTCCAAGCTCGCGTCACCTTCAAACTCTCGAGCTAAACTCTTACCCACAGTCCCCCTCTCCCTGTTACCTCAGATTTCATTTGCCGCATTGCAATCTGGTCGTGTCAAACTACTTCTCTTGAGCTAAGTACAGTCCATTGTTTAATTGCTTTACAAATTACTTTTCTGTCAGAAAAGTTGATATTTTATTGTCTTTTGCCCTGTCGCATCTAGCGTTCATTTTTTTCTCAGGTTTTTTCTGTCCTTTACCTACCCTTTTTTACCGCAAAGTAATTTTCTCTTTACCATCATTGGTAATCCCTTTCCCTTTCATACCTTCGGGTACTCTCTTGTACCATTGTTGGTACTTTTCTATTGGTTAATATGGCAGATAAATAAAAGTAGTCCTGGGTTTAAGTGGTGTTCTGATTGTGGACATAAACTGCCTACCTTCTGATGCACACTCTGTGTTTATTGTTTGAGAGCTTCCCATTTATCTGTTGAACCACCTTGTACTGTTTGTGAGAACTTTTCTAATAGAACTTTGTTAGAAAGGAAAAATAAGCTGATACTGAAGGGACTTCCAAAATCTACCTTTTCAGAGGCTATTTCTGGGTCAGAGGTCTCAACCCCTCCTAAAGCCCATAAGAAAGTGGATGTTTCTACTAAAGCTAAATCCTTGCCTTCATCCCCAGCTGGGGACTCTCACCAACCAAAACCTAAAAAGGCTAAAATTTTGGCTCCGGAGCTCTCTGTCAGCCCCTGTGCTTTCGGTGCCCAGACCTTCGGCACTGAGGCCTTCGGCTCTGTTAGTGATTTCGGCTCTGTCCTCACCTGCAGCCTTCTACATATTGGCACCGAGGGGCTCCTCGGTTCAGACCATTACCACTGTATCGGCACCGACCGTTCAGTCGGCACAGACCTTGACCGCGTTGGCTCCAGATCTTCCTCGGAACCGAGGCCTTTATTGTTGACTCCAGTTTTGTCGGTTCCAGCTTTGGCACCGACAACCACTTCGGCACCGATCCCTGTGTTGGTGCAGGCAATGACATCAGCGCCGATGACTTCTTTGGTGCAGACTACAGTAGTTCAGTCTTTCTCTGCACCGTTGTCCTCGGTGCGGTCAGATGAGATGGGCACTGAGTCTGCCTCTTTTGTGGACAGGCCTGTTTCTCCCTCCGTCTCTGTGAGGTCCACTAGAAGTCTTGCTGAACATGATGTGTTGCGTCTTGTGGACCAGGCATTCTTGGCCAGAGGTATTCCACCCACCAGGAACTATCCTTCCTTGGGAGGTGATCACCCATCTCCAAAGGCACCTTCTTATTTTCCTTCTTCATTGCCTTTGAAGTCCATGGATATAATACAGTCTTTGCCTTCTGAGGTTCCCTTTATGGATCTCACTAAGGAACCGCAGTTGCCTTCATGGCAGGAAAGTTTTGCTATGACCCAGGATGTCAGCTGTGACGCACACAGCTTGCTGCTCCACAGCCATCCAGGGACTCTGAGTCGGCAGGCTGAGCCACTTAGGGGAGGAGTGCCCCCTGTCCTAGACGTACACTCCTCTCCGGATGGACCAGCCTTCCAACTGATGGAGAAGGTTTTCGCTGCTGCTGGCGATACCGGACTGTCTAGACCTCCACCCTCCTCTAGTACACTGGTTTCACAAGTCGCACCTAGCAGACACCGGGTGCAAGGGCCTCAGGACATATTCCCTCAGGAATCCCCTTTTCCGTTGTCTTCCCCCGTTTCTCCCGCTGAGGAGGTCCACCGGAAAAGTTTGTGTAAGAGGAAGCACATGGACTCCACAGAGGAGTCCCTCACCGAAGACACTGATTTCGATGAGGGGGAAGGATCCTCTCGGTCACCCTCTGAGGTATCCTTTGGCGATATCCTTGAAATCCTGAAACAGAGAGGTGACTGGCAGCCCTGTAATCTGACCCCTGAGGAATCTGTGTTCCTGCAGGCCTTTTATGCCCGGCCCCCTATCTCCTGGGTTACTCCACCTGCCGATGAACTTGTCAAGTTCATCGTGCAGCGTGCTTGGAAGGCCCTGAATACTGTTGAAGTTATTCCCCGGAGGCCAGATAAGATCTTGTCTCCTCCTGCTTCAGATCCCCATTGGTCCAAAGGTCTTCCTGTAGATGCTTTGGTGGTCGTGGCCGCAACAAAAAAGGATCTGGCAAAAGAAGAAAGCTAGACTGTCCATCCGCCTAACAGAGAGTCCCGGGCCCTGGACAGAATAGAGAAGCGCACCTTTGCTTCAGCGACCTTTGCTATCAGGTCCCTGAATTATATGGCACATTTTACCAGGCTTCAAAGGGATCTGGTTTCTGAGCTCTCTGAAACCTTGGCTGGTGCAGTGTCTGATGAGGTCTGTGACAAAGTGGCCTTAGCTGGCCACCATTGAGTCTATATCTAACTCCTTTATGCGATTGATATCTCATGCATCAGAAGGAGCAGCTAGAGCGGCGGGTTCAGCTGCGATCTTGAGACAACAAGCCTGGATGCGCTTGTGCAACTTCGCGGAACCTTTTAAGTCTTCCTTTCTTAATGCCCCCATTGAGCCCTCCTTGTTGTTTGGGCCCAAAGTTAAAAGCACACTGGCCAGATGTGAACAAGATGGTAAGACCCTTTCTGCCGTAGGTGTCCATTATTCTTCCCCTCAACGTGCTTTCTCCCGAAACCAAAAGAGTGGGAAGATATGGTTCAAGAAATCTCAGGGTCCTTTCCGTGACACACAGGCCAAGTTCTCCCCCAGAGGCAGAGGGGGAAACTCACAGAGAAGATGCTCCTTTCGGGACAGAGGGGGACTGCATAACCAGGGTTCCAGGGATTCTTCCCGTGGTCAATCCTACCAATGCTCCTGAAGAGCGGCCCAACTCCTGTCCTCTGGAGGTGGTTGGGTGACGTTTCTCCTTGTACCCTTCTGCCTGGCTAACCATCACCACCGATTCTTGGGTACAAAGGATCATAACCAGAGGTTATCATATCCCCTTTGATCTTTGTCCCGTCCCTTCATAAAATCTTCCTGACATTCCACCCAGTCAAAGGGAAGACGCAGCACTAGAGATAGAAAAGCTGCTAAGAAAAAGAGTCATCCAAATAGTCCCTCCAGACCGGATAGGATCCGGATTCTACTCAAGACTATTTTTGGTGCCAAAGAAAACCGGGGACTGGAGACCAATTTTGGATCTCAGTGTATTGAACAAGTTTGTGAGAGTACAAAAATTCCGGATGGTTACTATAAAGTCTATACTCCCGCTGTTGGAAAAAGACGATTGGATTTGCTCTATAGATCTTCAAGATGCGTACTACCACATAAAGGTGGACAGTCCATCAAGAAGATTTCTGCGTTTCCGTGCGGGAGCCAGTCAATACCAGCTCAGAGTACTGCCCTTCGGACTCTCTACAGCCCCCAGAGTGTTCACAAAGTGCATGGCAGTTGTCACAGCTCACTTGCGACTTCAAGGATTCCAGGTGTTTCCATACCTAGACGACTGGCTCATTTCCGCCCCCACCAGACATCTACTGGAAAAAGCCCTGGCATACTCTCTCCTAGCTGCTCAAAGGCTAGGCATAACCATAAAATGGCAGAAATCCAATCTCACCCCATCTCAGTCGACAGAATTCATAGGGGTTATCTTGGACACAAAAACTTCCGAGCTGCTATTCCAGAGCACAGAATTTTAAGGGTAAAGCAACAACTAATTTGAATCCTTTCAAAGGAAAAATCCACGGCTAACTCTGTTCTACAGCTGTTGGGTTCCATGGCAGCCTCCATCACCATTGTTCCCCTGGCCAGGTTTCACATGAGGCTTCTACAATGGCTACTGCTCACCCAATGGTATCCTTTTCAGCATCCTCTTTCAGCCAAGATTCGAGTAACCCACAGGTGCAAACTGGATTTAAATTGGTGGATGACACACAATCTCTCACAGTGGTCTCCCCCCTTTTCCCCCCAGCAACCCAAGGCCACAGTGACCACGGACGCCTCACTGATGGGGTGGAGGGGTTGTGTCAGGGACAGACAGTCCAAGGCACTTGGTCCCAACTGGAGGCCCATCTGCATATAAATGTTCTAGAGCTGCGAGCGGTGCTTCTTGCATTGCAAGCATTCCATCCCCTGCTGACGTCTGGGACAATTGCGATTCAATCAGACAGCATGGCGGTGGTCTGGTACATGAACAAGCAAGGTGGAACCAAATCTTACCCACATTGTCGAGAGGCCATGAGGATATGGCAATGGGCGATGGCTACCAACCGTTTTCTTCTAGCAACGCACATTCCCGGGAGTTCCAGCGTGATAGCAGACAGACTCAGCAGGTGCATTCTTCAACCTCACGAGTGGTCCCTGAATCCCTTGATAGCGGCGGAGATCTTCCACTTCTGGGGCCGTCCTTGCTGCGACCTCTTTGCATCCCCGACCAACTACAAATGCAGCAACTACTTCGCCCTGATTCCCCCTCCTTGGACAGTCACCTAGGGACGCTCTAGTCCACAATTGGCCCTCGGGTCTTCTCTACGCATTTCCGCCCTTTCCTCTCATTCACCAGTTTCTGAAGAAAGGCCGGCGGTTGAAGAGCAAGGTAATCCTCATAGCACCATATTGGCCTCGACAGATTTGGCTCCCATTCCTTTGTCCTCACTTACTAGATCGACCATGGATGCTCTCCATCCAATCACGGAGTTGATCTCACCTCCACAGAACCTGATTCATCCCAATCTTAACAGCCTGAAGCTAACGGTTTGGCTACTCCAATTCCCTTGATTGCCAGGCAGAATGATCTTTCTTTACCGGTACGTGATATTCTCATTGCCTCTCATAAGTCTTCCACTAGAATTAATTATCTGAGCAAGTGAAAAGATTTACCTATTGGCTGAAAGGTAAACAAGTAGACTCCTTTTCAGCACCGGTGTCGATAATACTAGACTATCTGGCCGACCTGTTTCAATCGGGTCTATTGGCCTCTACCATTAGAGTTCATTTGGCTGCAATTTCTAATTTTCATGAGGGTGTCCACGATTCCTCTCTTATGTCCCATATATTGTGCAAGACCTTCATAAAAGGTGTGAATCATCTGAAGCCACCTTTTAGAGAGCCTATTCAACCATGGGGATTTATCATTAGTTCTACAAGCTTTGACAATGGCACCTTTCGAACAAGCCTCTTCTTGCGACCTCAAGTATTTGTAATGGAAAACTTTGTTTTTGGTCACTATTACTTCTGCCAGATGTATTTCTGAACTTTAAGCTTTATGTATCAAGAGTCCGTACTTGATTTTTCTGAGAGATAGTGTCTTGTCCCTGAGAACTAATCCGTCATTTCTGCCTAAAGTGGTCTTTGAAATGTCCATTAATCAAGCCATTGATTTGCCAGTTTTCTTTCCCAACCGTTCAAACAGAGGAGAGTATTGCCTACATATCCTAGATATACACAGGCAAATCCATTTTTACTTAAACAGGAGTAAACCCTTTCGTAAATCTGATCAGTTACTTTTGGCTTTTTCTGGATCTAGATTAGGATCTGCTGTTGCTAAGGTCACATTAGCTAGATGGTTGAAGGACTGTGTGACCTTTATTTACACACAACGTAATTTCTCGTTGCTTACTACCATGAAAGCTCATGCAACAAGGTCAGTGGCAACTTCTGCTGCCTTCCATGCCAGAGCTTCTTTACATGACATCTGTGCAGCTGCAACTTGAGCCACGCCTCATACCTTCATCAATCATTACAAATTGGATTTGGCCTCCAGGGGAAGAGCATCTTTCGGTTCTGTGGTGCTCAGGAATGTCCTTCCATGAGAGCCTCCCAGGAATAGAGGTAGCTGGAGACTCTGTCCCATGCGTAAGGAATGAACGAGGATTAACAGTATCAGATAAAGAAGTTATGTCTTACCATAACTTTCCATCTGTATTGCTGATCTTCGTTCAGTCATTACGACCCTCCCTCCTTCCCCCTACTGTGGTTTCTAGTGGATCTCACCATCCAGTTCTCTTAGATTATTAGACCAGAGGTAGCCTCTACCTCCTTTAACTTGCAAACTCAATCTGAGGTAACAGGGAGAGGGGGATTGTGGGTAAGAGTTTAGCTCGAGAGTTTGAAGCTAACGCGAGCTTGGTAAATGGCTGGCTTGGTTCCGAGCTCGGAACTGATACCCATGCGTAGTGATTGAACGAGGATCAACAATACAGATGGAACTTTATGGTAAGACATAACTTCTTTTTCTTAGAAATACAACAAAAAATTCCTGGTAATGAACTTTACTGCCCCCAACTTCTAACTCACTTCCATCGGTATATATAAAAAAATTACACATATTGCAATTATAACCCGCGGTGATGGTGCTGCAGTAGCGTTGTCGCCTCATAGTAAGACGTTGTCCGGTTCGATTCTCAGCTAGAGCGTCTTCTGCGTGGAGACATGCGTGAATGGGTGTATCTTCGTTGAAGGGTGTGCGTCAGGCCTGGCAAGCCGGTACATAAAAATCAACTGCCAATCATTAGTGGACCGGAGTTCCGCTGTGGCGACCCCTAACCGGGAAAAGCCGAAAGACACAAACAAACACATATTGCAATTATAACATTTTGTCATTCCATTTTTCTGTCCCTTACTTTTAGTTTTATTCAATTTTCCTTGAAAATAATTTTTAAAGCTTTTTGCCTTCTTTTGAGAAAAAGTAGAGGCTTCTCCTATCTTATTAATAAGCTCACCATTTGATTTAAAAAGTCCCCAGTTATTCCTAACATTCTTAATAGCTTGTGAGTCAACAATATTATGTGCTGCCGTTGATGTCTTGTATTTAAATACATATTTCTTACCCTCATTTACAGTGTCATACTGTTTTCTTTGATCTACCTGTATATCTAATAATTTCTTCATTTCTTGAACAGGATATCCCCTTACTTTCATTTTATCACAAAAAAGATTTGGTTCTTCTAAAAAATCTTCATCATTTTTAGTTAGACTACTTATCCTGTTTAACTGCACGTTTACTATATTCATTTTAGTTTTCTTAGGGTGCATGCTGGAATAATGTAGATACATATTATTCTGAACTTCTTTTTTTTAATTTTTGATGTTCACTAATTCTCTTTAAATACTGTTGTATTTAAAAACATATTTTTTTAATCATCATAATGATGGGTAAACTTCAGATACGTATTCACATTATTTATATACTTTATAAACTCTTCCAGTTCAAGTGCAGAACCTCTCCACACTAAAAACAAATCATCAATAAAATGTACCAGTTTTACAATGTTCATGCTAAATCTACTTTCAGTAATATTTGTTAATTCCCAATCATGCATAAACACATTTGCATAACTAGGGGCTAATGCTGCCCCCATTGCAACACCATTCATTTGCACATATATATCTTCATAAAAGGACAGAAAATTATAACTAAGAACTATCTGAATCATTTCCATCAGTAAACCAACAGTATTACTAGAAAACATTTTTGTTCTTTAAAGCAGGTGTTCCCCTACCGGGACGATTGGCTCCTGATAGCACCCCCAAGACATCAACTACTCGGGGCAATTCAGGTGGTGATGTGCCTGTTTCGCCACCTGGGAATCACAGTGAACATGGCAGAATCCAAGTTGGTCCCAGTCAAGGGCATCAAATTCATCATGACTCAGTTGAACACTGTAACAAAAGTTGCAGCTCTTCCCTTACAGAGGTTATAGTCTCTCAGGCAGTGGGTCCAGTGCCTACAAGACATGCTATCTCCCTCAGCACGCCTAGTTCTCATACCCTTGGGCTCCATGTCAGCTGCAATCTTTCTGGTGCCTCTAGCCAGGTTCTTCATGTGAGTTCTCCAGTGGGCTCTGGCAGTTCAGTGGTCCATCTGGTGTCACCTGTCCTCAACCCTGATACTTCAGTTTCCAGATGTCACCTGCAGTAGTGGATGCTCACAGATGATCTTCATCTAGGCAGACCTTTTGTCCTCCCCTGTCCTTCGGCCACAGTGACCACAGATGCTTCCCGGTGGGGGTGGGGTCATTTTCAGGGAATGATGGTCCAAGTCATGTGGTCCCCTACAGAGACCAAATTGCAGAGAAACGTCCTGGAGATAAGGGCAGTTCTCCTTATGTTGCAAGATTTTCAGGACTGCCTCCCTTTGGGGATGGTTGCAGTCTTGACGGATAACATCTCAGTGGTATGGTACATCAACAAGCGGGGCGGCCCCATTTTTACCTGTTCTGCAGAGAGGCCATGAGGGTCTTGGAATAGGCAATTGCTTGGAACTGCTTTCTCATTGCCAAGCACATCCCAGGAGAATCCAGCATTCTGGCGGACAGATTGGGCAGGTTCATTTCGAGTCCTCACGAGTGGTCCCTGAACCAGTCAGTAGTGAATGAGATTTTCAACCATTGGGACCAATATTGCTGTGATCTATTTGCCTGCCCCCTAAACAACAAGTGCAGCAGGAACTTTTCTTGATGTGCTGGAAAATATTAGGGTTGAACCAAACACCCTAATAAAGGGCGATTTCAACTACCCCACCATTAACTGGGAAAACTACTCATGTACCAACTCCTTTGCTCAACGCTTTCTGGAATTCATAAACTCCAATGCCCTGGATCAACTTATCCACACCCCCACCAGAGGCAACAATATCCTAGATCTAGTCATTACCAATATGAGTGACTGGTGTTCCACACCTGAAGTCAACGCCTCATTGGTCCGATCCACCGATAAGCTAATTACCCTAGATATTCACATCCTGCCTCCACCCACCATTAAGAAAACCATGGTAAAAAATTTCTCCAAAGCCAACTTCATGCTTCTTAAGACAGAAGTGGTGAACTTCATGACACCCATGCAGATGGACAATACAGTTACGACTACTGAATCCTACACAATTGCACTTTGTAAGCACTTACATGAGTGCATGGATCGTGCTATCCCAAACAGAACCAAGACGCTGTCTTCCAAAAAAAGGAAGCCAATCTGGTGGTCCCCTGCTATAAACAAACTGTACAACAGAAGGAGGAAACTCTTGCAAAAGAGTAAAATCCCATGAGTGGAGGAGCTCCCTGGTCAGCCTCAGCTGCGCGATCCCTGATAAAATCCTCCAAAGCTAGTTACGAAAACAAAATCGCCACTGATTCTAAAGACAACCACAAAGCATTCTATAGCTATGTCAAGAATCTCAATGGCAACACTCAGATCTGCTCTAAGTTACAGCACAATGGCACTGAATATACAGACCCAACTGATATTGCCAACATCCTGGCAGATAGGTTCAGTGCTAACTTTAGCCCCCTCTCACCCCCTAAAGAGCCCATCTCTATACCAGAAGAATGCAAAGTTCCTGTAATCACGGCTACACAGGTAAAAAACACACTCTCCAAAGCCAAGAATACAGCATCCATGGGACCAGACAACATCCCAGACTGCGTTCTACATGAACTACAGAACGAACTGGCACCCTACCTAAGTACCATGTTCAATCATAGTCTCACCTCAGGCTTTGTGCCTGCTGAATGGCACATAGCAACGGTTATCCCACTGCACAAGGGGGGAGCCACCACAGACCCCAGGAACTACCGCCCCATTAGACTGATGAGCCTGGTCTGCAAGGCCATGGAACGTATCATCATGGAACTTATAAACAAAGACATTGGTAATCTCCAAACTCTGGATCCCACCCAGTTCGGGTTTGTAAAAGGCAAATCATGTCTCCTAAATCTGATAGACTTCTTTGAAGCAGTCACCAAAGCCGTAGACAAGGTTAAGGTGGTTCACAAAAGCCTATCTAGATCTTGCCAAGGCTTTCGACACCATCCCCCACTCTGGAATTATAGATAAACTCACTAAACTAGGTATAAATCCCTATGTCACAAGATGGGTTGCCAACTGACTCACCGACAGAACCCACACTCTGAAAGTAGCAGACTCCAAATCCGACTTCAGACCAGTGACAAGTGGAGTACCACAGGGTTCAGTCCTGGGTCCTCTCCTGTTTGGTATCTACTTCTTTGAAGTACAGGCTAACACAGAAGGTCTTTGGCTATCAAGTTCGCAGATGACTGCAAACTAGGAGCCATAATCAAAACTCCTAACGATGTGGACATCCGACAAAACGGCCTCACTGAGACAGATGCCTGGTGTCAAAGCCATAGCCTCAAGCTCAGTGCCAAAAAGTGCATTGTCATCCCCTTTGGTAAAAACTCTGTACCCATGAACTACAACATAGGTGGTAGTATACTTAACACCGAAAGTGTGATAAGAGACCGTGGGACACAGGTGGACAGTAGTTTCTCCTTTGATGATCACATCGCCACAGTAGTCAGGAAATCCTTCTATGTGGCACACCATCACAAAAGGTTTCTCATCCAGAAAAAAAAGAGGTCATTGTTCCCCTCTACTCATCACTCAATGCCCCTTTTGGTATGTACTTCACAAGACATCTACAACAACTGGAAAGGCCGCAGAAATACCTCGCAAAGAGGATTACCGGCCTCAAACAAATGTCCTATGCAGACTGTCTCAAAAAACACCAGCTTTACTCCGTCGCATATCGCTTACTCAGAGGTGATCTCTGCCTAACATACCAAGCTATGTCAAACCCAGAGGTGATAGACATGCTCCACTTAAAAAAATCCCAATCCCTACGAGCTACACGCTCTAGGGACCTAAACCTTGTCACCACAATAAACAGAACATGCCAGAGGGATAGATTCCTGTCCCAGAGACTTCTCATACTCTGGAATAAACTACCTATCTATATCAAACAAAGCTCCTCATTAGCACTCTTCAAGAAAAATCTTGATGATTGGATGGGAAATAGGAAATTCACCCCAGGAATCACCTCTGTGGCTCTGCTCGACAGTG
The DNA here is from genome assembly GCF_019279795.1 of Protopterus annectens. Classification (NCBI taxonomy): domain Eukaryota; kingdom Metazoa; phylum Chordata; order Ceratodontiformes; family Protopteridae; genus Protopterus; species Protopterus annectens. Next base: position 173,950,545 of record NC_056735.1, on the reverse strand, counting down.
ACACAGGAAAATAATTTTCTTGGGTGGCAAAAGCCAGGGTACCTTTTTGGCTGGGCTTGTATAGGCCCCAGGGCCGATAGCCTAGTACCTACCTATGAACCTACTTCGCTCTGATCCCTCCTATGGGAGAGTCACCCAGAGAAGCTGTAGTCCATGATTGGCCCCCAGGTCTCCTGTATGCTTATCCTCTAATCCCCCTGATACCCAAAGTTCTACCGAAAGCCAGCAGGTTTAAAACCAGTCTTATCCTCATTGCCCCTCACTGACCTTGTTTCTGGTATGGTTCCCTTTTCTGCAGTCTAACAGCTAATATCCTCCATGTATACTGGATCTCAGTCAGGTTCTCATTTCACATCTGATGGAATGACAGATCGTCAAACTGACTGCTTGGTTTCTTCACTTCCAGTAATCTTGTTGAAGTCCAGGCTTCTTTCACCTGTTCGCGGCATTATCCTTGCCTCTCAAAAGTCCTCCACCAAGAAGGTATATTGCAGTAAATGGAAAAAGTTTTCATCTGGGCTTCACAAAGGAATATAAACACCTTTTCAGCATCTGTTTGGGATGTCCTTATGTTTTTGAGTTCACTTTTCAACGAGGGAGCTAGTGTTTCTACAATAAAGATGCAACTTGCAGCTATCACGAATTTGCATGTTGGGAAGGGAGTTGGGTTTCCCTCTACCCTTTCTTCCAAACACTGTCGGGCATTCTTAAATGGATTTTTTTTACCTAAGACCTCCAGTCAAGGAGCCTTCTCCCTCTTGGGATCTTACTTTAGTACTCCAGTGTCTCTGCCAGAAAGCCTTTGAACCTGCTAGTTCTTGTGAGCTGAAGCACTTGTCGTGGAAGACAGACTTTCTTCTGGCTATTACGCCAGTCAGAAGAGTTTCAGAATTGCAGGCGCTGTCTTCTCAACCACCGTACATAACCTTTTTCAAGGGTAGAGTTTCTCTTAGGACAAATCCTTCCTTCATTCCAAAGGTGCTTCAGATGTGAACATGAAGCAGACCATTCATTTACCTGTGTTTATTCCCCAATTACTCCAAGTAAGGTGAATACATGATGCATTCTTTGGACATTTACAGACAGTTACGTTGTTATCTACATAGAACAAGATCTCATAGACTGTTAGAGCAGTTGTTCATTGACTTTTCGCCAGACTTGTTCGGCCAGGCTGTCGCTAAATGGATTACAGAATGCATCTCCACAGTTTACTCTCAGTAAGGCAAGCAACTTCCCTGGCCAGGTAGAGCCCATTCCACTAGAGCAGCTTCGACCTTTTCAGCTTTTTCTGCTACAATGCCAATTGATGAAACCTGTGCTGCAGCTTACTTGGTCCACAGCCCATACGGTTGTGTGTCATTACAAGCTGGACATTATTTCTAGGAACAGATCCTGCTTTGGTTTAGCGGTGCTCCGGCATATCCTTCTTTGAGGTCCTCCCAGGGTTTATGTTGCTGGGGACTCTGAACCATTCGTGATGCATAATGAATGGACAACATCAGATTAGAAGTTATGTATTTACCATGACTTGGTGTCTGTGTTGTCCAGTTGCATTATGCATCACATCCCACTCTCCTTCCCCCCTTCCTTGTATAGCTGAGAGAGCGATCTAGAGGATTACGAAATCCACTGGTTCCTGGTTTGGACTCTAATAGATCTTTTTCCACTGTATTTCTATTATCTCTGAGATAGCCATCTAGTGGAAGGGGCAGCTAACTCAATTTGAAAGTTTGAGGAGGAGTGAGGCATCATGGGGAGGGTAAGGAGTATGAGGCTTAGATCATATGTTTGAGAAATGACCAGCTTGAATCCAAGGACGGATTCAAAGACGTATTGGTGATGCATAATGAAATTGGACAACACAAATACCAAGTTATGGTAAGTACATAAATTCCATTTGCTTATGTCACATGTGATAATTCAATAAAGATGTTAAAAAATACTGAACCTGAATAAATGGCACAGTATCATTTTCTTTCAGGAGCTTATTTGCTTTGATCAATTTGTTTCACTCCTCCTCCTGTGCTGACAGTATTTAATGGTTAACACTGCTGTACCAAAAATAAAAGATAGTAAAAGGTCCTTCCCACTTTGAGATCTGTGTGTCAATCTTTCTGTTATCTTTAACCGTCACGTACACTCCAGTTTCATGTTTGGATTGGTAGTCTCTGAGGGTGCCTTCCATATATTCTCCCCTAGTGAAATTTGTTACATATTTTTGTTAACATTTTACCTGGCCACGGTGGTGCAGCGGTTAGCGTCGTCACCTCACAGCAAGAGGTTCTTTGGTTCGATTCTTGGCTGGAGTTGCTTCTGTACGGAGTCTGCATGTCCTCCCTGCGGCTGAGTGAGCTTTAAAGACATGCAGGTAGGTGCATGTGGGTTTACCTTCCGTGGAGGTTGGGCGTCAGGCTGGCAACTCGGCACTAAAAATCCATTGCCAATCAATCTGTGGACAGGTGATCTGTTTTGGCGACCCCTAATCGGGAAAAGCCGAAAGAAAGATTCCAGTTAACATATTTGATTTTGTAACTACTCAAACCCTTGGGCTTTGCAAATTGCATACTACTTGCTGGGCATTGGATCTGAAAATTTCATGTGGAAAATGTGATGGCATCAGTCTGCCTGTCATTAGCTTTAAAGGCAACAAACAGTGAAACATTTTGAGATGGTGAGGCTTTAATTCTCAGTATAGCTCAAGAAAATGCTGTCCCTTTGTTGTAACATTAAAAAAAGTACTTCTTGGATGTTTACATGATATCCATCAGTGCAGCTGTTTAACTGTGTTTTTTTGTTGGCAGTATTAGTTAAAAGATGAAACTCAAGGCCTTTATCACAGAGAAGGATTAATACACAAAAGTTCATTTGGATGTTTAATAGTGAATATCTCTCTTCAGCAGTGACCTCTGTCCTTTCTCCTTTCTTCAAGCAGTTTTCCTTATGAGAGAATGAGAAAATGACCAATGGGTTTGTCTGCTGCTTCCTTGACCCATGAAAGATATGGTGGGGGAACCACCCCCACCGTTCTATCTTCTTGGGAGCAAATAGGTCTCTTTTGTGACCAGAAGCTTATCAGTGGTGGTAGCTGAAGGACGTCAGTACAAAAAATAAGGAAATAAGAGGAATGACTTGAGTGATTGTAGGTAAAGACTAACCAGCATGGAGCCTTAGCTGTCTAAGGGATTGGGAAGTTTGTTGCAATAAAATGGAGAAGAATTAAGTTTCAGTCTTAACATTCTTATTGAATTCTGTACCCAGTGTAAATAGTCTGTCAGGGATATTTTAAAGGAAAACTCCACCAAGGAACTGAAATTTTAATTTGACAATAGAACTGCACAGAAAGTTAAAGGCATAAGTGGTGTGACCATTAATGTTTAGTAGTAGTTTTGTATTTTGCCATACCCCAAATAGCCTGATAGTGACTCCCATTTGTTTGTGTCCTCCATATGGCATAGCCTAAATGCACAATGTAAGGTGTTTTGTTTCTTTTATTTATGACAGCTTTACACATAACAGACTTCTTAAACTGTCTTAAACTGTGTGTGACTAGTGAAGGCAATCTCTCTTTTTTTTTTTGCATATTTATTCTGGTTTGTGCTTATCATAAATTCCTAATAATTCTCCCTCAAATGTTGGATTAAATGCTGTTCCAGACACATCAACTAAATTGCAAGTTTGTGTTTTATGGAGAATTGTTGCCCCTTCCAAGCTTGCAGATCATTTGCTGTACTGACATAATTAGGTGGCATCTATACCATTTTGCCTAAGCATCTTAAGACTGACAGCTGGCACTTTATAGTACTGGTCAGCCACCTTCAAGGAATTGTTGATGTTCCATACTAACCTTAATATTCTGTGATTATATGGATGATGGGCAAAAAAAAGGTCAAGAAATGAGTTCTTGACTATGTAATTCATCATTGTAATGAATTCCTACTCTTCATATATTATTACATGGAAAGAGTTTCACAACATCTGCATGCAGGCTTTATAAAATTTTCTTATGTCAGCAAAATACACTTTTCAGATGCAACACTGTGGGTGGTGCCTAAATTTGAAATTTTCAGAACAGGTATGTCGTCGTCACTCCTATCAGCAATCGCACAGTAGCTAAATAAGGAAGTTAAAGGTGGTGAAATCTTCATGGCCTTTGGCAGGCAGAGGGAAATGAATGTGAAAGGAGCTAAAGTCATTAACTACCTTGGATGGGGGGAGTTGTTCGTAAAAGATTTTTTGCTAATAGATGATAGCAACCTCACTAGGCATGTAAAGTTAATTCATTGCTAAGCTTCAGAAAATAGGAAGGTGCAATTCCTTTGTTGTGCTATTTTGTTATACTGAAACATATTCTACAAAACGCCCATTGCAGAATCTCTCTGCTTGCTTAGAGAGGTACGCCTTAAAAAAAAATAGTGCCTGTAGTTTTAGCTCCCATTGCAGTGGACTGGTGCTATTATCAGAGGATGTTCATCGTGTTTCACTGTTGCAGTCATTACACTTGGGTTATCCTGCTGGTAGGTGACCCGTAGTCGGCCCGATTTCCAAAGTCTTGGTCCAGCGTCAGTTGCTGTCGCCTCTTCCCTGATGTCAGTGTGCCAGGGGTATAAAAGTTGCAACCAACGCCATTTTCTTCAGTCTTTCTTGCCGTGCAGTGCCCGAAGCATAAGCAGTTCACAAGTGCCGGTCGGCCGACTCCTGAGATTTTCAAAATTGAATTTGAGAACCTAAGTCTTCAATAAAGCTAAGTACCCCGTTGGGGAAACTTTTTCTTGCTCCAGACCGATGTCAGTAAAAGTTAATAATTGTATTTTTTGTGGGAAGCAAATACCTCATAAGGACTTCCACTCTTACTGCATTCCTTGCCTAGGCCCTGACCACAACGTCACTAGTTGTTGGTTTTGTGCTAGATTTAATAAACACACTATTAAACGTCTGTTTGATTTTGCTTTACATTATTTTGGACGAAGATTTAATTACATAATGCCGTTGGAACAACCGACGACCGGAATGTATAAAAACCACAAAGACAAAGAAAAAGACAGGCATCCGAGGTCCAAAACCGACTAAGCCTCTTCTAGGCCAGTTGCCGGTTCACAGTGAGGCGCTTTCGCAGCCCCTGACACCTGCTACCTCAGAGCCACAGGCCGCAACCGACAGCCACATGGAGACGCTGAGGCCTGTGGAAACTCAAGGTATTGGGACTATGGAAAATATACGCTCACATGGGTCCGGAGCCGCTGAGCAGGCACCGGCTTCTGAGGGTGTTTTCATACCTTCATAGCTTACAATTAAAGCTACTACAGCAGCAAAGGCAAAGTCAAAAACACCATTAAAGACAAAGAAACAAGTGCAGCATTCTCCACAACAGTCATCCATGCCTAAGAAACAGATGCTTAAAATGGCTGAAGACCTTATTACTTTAATCAGGGGCTCCCATCCCCCTCCTGACAAAAGGCCTAGGCAAGACACAGTTTGATTCCTCTGATCAGGTTTCCATTTCTTCTGAGTCTTCCTCTGACCAGGGCTTTTCTCTCCCTCCCTATGAGGATTCTGATGCTGAAGAGTCCATTCCTTCAGCCTCACTGCCTGAGGATTACTCTTTTGGGGAAACCTTGCACACCATGAGGGAACACTTCCATTGGGAGAGCCAGGATTACTCAGAATCCAAGAAAAGGCTCAGAGATTTCCTTCTATTGCTTCAACACAGGCCCTTGGCTATCCCCCCTGTGCTTGATATTGTTGATGATGTTTTTTCTGAATCCAGTCTGTCTCCAGATTCTTTACCCCCGGCACCAGTAAAGCCAGACAAGGTACTACAGGATCCCTGACTTATAAATTTATTTACAAAAACCCTGCTGCGGACCCAGAAACTATTTCTCAGGGTTCAAAAGGGGTTAAAGCTTCCACTGCCAAAAGTCCTGTCCCCTCAGATAGGGATTCCAGAGCTCTGGACAGATGGGGGGGAAAAGTTTACACTTTTGCTACTTTAGCTGTAAGAGCTTTAAACTGTCAGTTTCACATGCTTAAATATCAGCAGTATCTCATGTCATTGTTAAAGCAGAAAATGGTTACAAATACAGAAGGTCCTGACTGTAAAGAAATGCAGGATTTATTGCATGCAGTTGAACAAGTGGGAAAGCATATTCTGCAATGTGGTTTTGATTGACCATCTTAAAATGAAATTATTGGATGCTCCAGTACAGCATGATACTTTGTTTGGTGTTAAGGCAGAAGAGGTTTTAAAGAAAATCAAAGTCAATGCAAACTGTGAAAGATTTCTTACAGGTTCAGCCACCTAGATTTAGCAGGAACTGGCCTTCAAAAAATTGGTCCTTTCCAGTGTCAGACAGGCCACAAAGAGGCAGATCTCAGCCCAAAGGCTCCTACAGACCTAAACAATGGGGTTCTTCAGCCCCCAAAGGAGAAGACAAATCACAACCTTATAGAAAACAGTCACAATGACTTCCTTCTGCAAATGCCATGCACTTACCAGTTGACAGCACCCCTAGGGGGAAAGCTAGCACTTTTCTCAAAAAATTGGCACATGATCACCCAAGACCAATGGGTGTTGAATATAGTTTCTCAAGGGTACAGGTTCCACTTCCACATGCTTCCAAAACCAAAAGGTATGCCAAACCTGCCTCAAAACCAATGGGCAGAGGCACAAAAACAGATTGCAGCTTTTATGATTATGGGAGCTATTCAAAATGTCCCACAAGACGAACAGGGTCAAGGATTTTACTCACGACTTTTCCTAGTACCCAGAAAGGACAAAGCATGGAGACCAATACTGGACCTGTCAATCCTAAATACTTTCCTGGATGTTCCAAAATTCAAAATGTTAACACTACAACAACTCTTGCCCATGCTGGGCAAAGAGGCTTGGCTAGTTACTTTGGATCTCAAGGAGGCATACCTGCACGTCCCAATCAGACAATCGTGCAGAAGATACCTCAGATTTATAGCAGGCTCAATGCATTATCAATTCTCTGCACTGCCCTTTGGCTTATCTACCGCACCCAGGGTCTTCACAAAATGCCTGGCACCAGTAATTGCATTTTGCAGGCAAAAAGGAATTCAAATATATCCCTACTTGGACGACTGCCTTATTCAAGCAGAGAGCAAGGACATTTTTCTAAAGCACTTGGAGTTTGTAAAAGGATTGCTAATTTGCCTAGGGTACACAGTAAACGAAAATAAATCAAAACTAGTGCCCTTTCACGAGATAATATTCCTGGGTGCAAGCTTGAATACAACTACCCAGATGGCTTATGTCACACCAGACAAACAAAGGTAACTGACTCATTACTTTCAAATGATGGCAACAAAGACCCAGCTCCCTACAAGAAAAATTCTGCAGGCCCTGGGTTTCATGGCATCTTGCATTCTACTAATTCCATATGCCAAACTGCATATGAGGAAACTACAATGGTGTCTAAAAAGTGTTTCGACTCAGCATTGTCACAGCCTAGAGACAATCATAACCTTGATTCCATGCCTACAACAGGAGTTTCGATGGTGGTCACAGGCCTTTCACCACAACAAGGGACAGCCTTTCACCTTACCTACAGCCAGGCAGACAATAACAACAGATGCATCGGATTACGCCTGGGGAGCACATATGGCAGGAAAATGTATTCAGGGCACGTGGCCCAAGGAACAATTGCATCTTCAAATCAATCAAAAAGAGATGCTAGCTGTACAGAATGCCCTGACAGCCTTCAAGGACCTAATACATCCAGGACAATTATTAATAAAAACGGACAATACCACAGTTATGTGGTACATAAACAAGCAAGGGGGCACACATTCCTAATCCCTATGCAGACAAGCCATGACTTTGTGGAACACAGCACTGACTTGCCAGGTACATCTGCAAGCACAATTCCTGCCAGGACCAAAAAATACACTGGCAGATGAACTAAGCAGAAATCTTATGGATCCTCATGAATGGAAGCTAAATCCACAAGTGTTCACCATGATAACAAGGGAATGGGGACGCCCAGACATAGATCTATTTGCCTCCCCTCACAATTGCCAATTACAGAAATTTTGCACAAGGACTTATCACTCTCAAGCATGGAAAGTGGATGGTCTATCTTTCAACTGGAAAAATCTGACAGTCTATGCCTTCCCTCTGATGCCTCTTCTCACCAAGGTACTTCTAAAAGTCAGACAAGATAGGCCAAAAATTATCTTCATTGCACCAGACTGGCCATGCCAGCACTGGTACCCAATCCTAAAGATTTTGTCCCAAGGCCCGCCTTGGCCTCTACCTCAAATCCCTCATCTTCTGACAAAGCAAAACAATCGGATTCTGCACAGTCAACTCAGAACCTTAAACCTGGCAGCATGGCAGATAATGTAGCCACTCAGACTGCACCTCTCTCTAAAGCTGTTATGGATGTAATTTTGGAAACTAGGAGACCCAGCACTAGGAAATCTTATGCTGAAAAATGGAAGAGATTCTGTGCTTGGAACCAGGCACAAGGCCTCGACCCACTGGTCCCTAATATGCCTCAGATTTTACAATACCTGACTGAGATGCTGGACAAAGGCCTATCTTTTTCTTCTATTAAAATCCATGCCTCTGCCATTTCAGGTCATTACAATACGGATCCTCCTATTTTTTCACATCCTCTACTACGACAGTACCTCAGAGGGGCAAAGAATATAAGACCCCCTAGGAGAGAGCACCAGTACCTACTTGGGACCTCAATTTTGTTTTAGAAAAATGAACACTGCCTCCTTTTGAACCAGCCAGCACAGCTGATCTAAAATTCTTGTCATGGAAAACTGCTCTGCTCCTAGCAATAACTTCAGCAAGAAGAGTTTCAGAGTTACAGGTATTGATGGCTGTGGAATCTTTCCTCTTTTTTCACCAGGACAGGGTTTCTCTAAGGACGAACCCAACATTCATGCCAAAAGTGGTATCCAATGTGGCCTTTAAACCAAACTATTCATTTGCCTACTTTCTACCCAAATCCCCAGAATAAAGGGGAAAGACATCTGCACTCTTTGGATATTCACAGGCAGCTACAATTTTACTTGAACAAAACAAAAGCTTTCAGGAAAAACTGAGCAACTGTCTGTAGCATATGCTGCAGGATCACAAGGAAAACCTATTACAAAGCCGACAGTCTCCAAATGGATAGGACACTGCATCTGCTTCTGTTATGCACAACATGGCAAATCTGTGCCTAAGGGCATTAGGCCTTATTCTACCAGAGCAGCAGCCACTTCAGCAGCTTTCCTCAGAGGGGTACCAACCAAAGACATAGAAGCTGCAACCTGGAGCTCAGTGCACACTTTTACCAAGCACTGCCACCTACCTCTCTACTCCAAATCCAGAGCAGGTTTTGCCACTGCAGTTCTGCAGGGCTTGCTAGCCTCGCCAAATCCAATCTAGACCCAGCCACCCTGCCTAAGCTTTGGGATTCTACCCAAGTGTAATGACCGCAACAGTGAAATACGATGAACATAGTACGTGTACCTACCATAAATGTAGATGTTCAAGTGTATTCACTGTTACAGTCCTGGTTACCCACCCACCACCCCCCTCTTTGCTGGGACTATTCTGTACTTCTCACCTCTATACTATCTATACTAACTATGTGGTGCATTTGCTTTTAGAGGAAGAAAATGTTTTTATGATGAGTTGGGGGGGGGTGGCCTAATGGTTAAGGTGTTTGCCTTACAAACACAAGGTGCTGGGTTTGAGTCTCACAAGGGACAATTGGCTAGGCTTAAAATGGCTAGCAAGGGCAGTTAGTCTAGTACTAACCTATGTTCCTGTGTATGCATGGTTGTTTGGGATATTTTTATCTTTACAGCCTTCATATCTGGGGGCACCTGACATCTGGGGCAAGAAAAACTGAAGAAAATGGCGTCGGTTGCAACTTTTAATACCCCTGGCGCACTGATGTCAGGGAAGAGGCGACAGCAACCGACGCCGGACCAAGACTTTGGAACTCGGGCCGACTACGGTTCGCCTGCCAGCAGGATAACCCAAGTTTAATGACTGCAACAGTGAATACACTCTAACATCTACATTTATGGTAGGTACTCAACTGTACTTTTTGCCTCATTGCTGGTCAAAATTCCCTTTTATTGGTTCTGCATTCATCTCTGCAACTGCCTTTTGTGTCTGCTTCATTTCCTTCTGTTTCACGCGTTTCTGTGTTTTCTGTTGCATGCCATGGTGGTAGAGAGAATGTACTCCATGGAAAGACCTTCCAGGAGTAGAAACTTCAATGTTTATTGTTCTGAAGTTCTCATTTACAAAGAGGTAAGAATTCTGACGGTTGTCATTTAAATCTGATTGGGAGTGATACATTCTCATTTTTTTTTGTAATTTTTGTCAGTTCTTCTCCAGAGGAAGATCTTTATGTAAGCATAATAAGAGACGCTTTGCACTTTTTAGAATCATTGATTTTCCATTTTGGGGGGGGGGGGTCACAGGTATGACAAAAGGGGAGACTGCCAGCCCAGCTATCTGGAATTTTGTAAATAATTATATGTAATTTGTGAATATCTAAATGGTTTGTCTAAGATGCTTGTGTTACAACTGTATTAAAAATGTACGTTATATGTATAGCAAACTGCTGGTACAGAAGTGTGTGTTGAAAAGGGTTTGTAAAGTACTGAGCTTAAAAATTTAGCCACATTGTACCCTACCGGAAAAGAACAGAAATGTACAAACACTATTGTTTAAATGTATATAGTTTAACAATGGAAACTGGAATACAGAAGGTTAACTTGCAAAACTTCAGAAAAATAGCTGAAATAAAATGAATTTATGGCTGGACCATAAAAAAAGATGTTATCTTTCAGTTTCCTTGCAGCAACAGACACAATGTCTGTGCTGATATGTTTTCTGTATTATCTTGGAACTATTTTATTGATTTATGACTTCCAGGATCTGCAGAGATCTGAGGGAAAGCCCTTGGGTATGTATTTTCACAGGTAGATGCTAAATATTGCTAGCTTTCAGCAGTGTGGGGTTTTACCTGGGACAGAGTCAGATGACAAGAAATGTCATTCTGCAAGCTATCCCAGCAGTGATATTGGAAATATTAATTTAAAAACTCTGTGAGAAGCTGAGCATTCTGTATTCTGTCTTTGACCGGACAACATCAGCTAGAGGATTTATTCACCACATCTGCCTTGCCGCTCTAATAAGTAAGTTTCTAGGAAACGGTATAATTCTGTTAGATGTAGTCAGGAATATAGCAAACCTTATTTTAGATATTTTTCTTTGAGACTCTCCTGCAATGTTTTAAATATTTCCTGTGATTTTGAACTCTGATATCATTGTAAATGTATATTGAGGATTTTTTGTTCTTTTATTAATTATTAAATATATTTAAACGTTTTTATTATGGCTGATCTTTGCGAGACATTTAAGTTTTGAGAGTACTTGCATATTTATTTGGTCACACTGTATAGGCCACTCCTAATAGCCTTGCTCTTACCATTTGTATTGATAGTAACATTATACAGTAAGATTGGACACCCTTTGTTAAGGGCCTTAAAGTAGCTGATAAAAGCTGGTTGGTGACAAATTACTTTATAGTCTGGGCAGAAGGGGACATAGCTTGTAAACCTGTGCCAGCCTTTCCAAGGTGTGTGTGTGTGTGTGTGTGTGTGTGTGTGTGTGTGTGTGTTAGTTACTTGGGCAGGGACACATAGGTCGGACAGAGAGAGTGCTGGAGGTCTTGGCTTGGCCACTCAGCTGAGATCTTAACTCTATAGCTGTGCCAGTGCGGAGTGTCATTGAGGGTCTGGAGAAAGAGGGAGAAACCAGCCCTGGGCTGACTGTGGTTTCTGTACCCTTAAGGGAAATTACACTTTATGCAGAAAACTGCGTCTGGAAATACTGTGTGTGTACCTGTCATCCTTCCATAGTATATCGCCCACTGGTGCTAGTGGTGAGGATTGAGGCTTCTTGATTACTGGACCAGTGGTGGGGCACCCCAGCAGGGAACTTGGATTTTTGCATCTTTGCTAGGAGACTGAATTCATGATACCTGTAAACATACAGATTTAAGTCCTTTTCTGATAAGAATGCAGTTTATGTAAGGCAGATCATGCTTTCCTTTGTTCTTCTTTTATTTTCAAAGACCTTTATTGAATTATTACTTGTGACATAGGCAGATTTATATTCGTATAAAAGTAATCCAAGTTATATTAACATAAACATTATACTTTGTATATATTGCTATATAGCAAATAATCTAAGCAATATTACATACGTTATTCAATTTCTACTTTTTTAAACAAGAAACGTCTTTATTAAACCATGACTTACTGCAGAGGCAATCATACAGTAATATAAATGAAAACAAACCACACCGACACAATCCTAGTCACAAGCATTTTACATTACAACCCATACTGACACACTCCCAGTTGCAAACATTATGCATCACTTATCTACCCAATCTTTCTCACTCAAACATAACATAGCTCATTTAAGTCCTGCTGCCTTTTATACCTCATTCCTCCCTTGTATGTGTTGTTCTCACAATTCCCATTTTTCCTGTGTAGTTTGCTCCTACCCTTTTCTAAACATCTCAATTCCAGTTGTTTTTATCTGTTACTATATTCACTACTTCCAGTATAGTTGGTTTAGATTTTGATTTACATTTTCTAGTAATTGCTTTTTGGCAACCACCATTATTAGACACAGCAAAGCCTTACCATGTCTAGGCAATTCCAGTTTTGTATCATAGCTCAGAAAAATCGTCTCCCTCATCAGACCAGTCTGCCCACCCAGCATCTCCAACAGTGCAATCCCGCAGGGAATCCTTAAAGTGGGCCAACTCACCGCACTTCCAGAAAATGTTCCCAATTACCTCTTTCTTTCCCTTCATACCTCCAACATTTACTGTCTTCCTGAGGAAAAATGTTTTGAGTCTACTTGGTGTATAACAATATGTAAACATTTCCATGCAAAAATCCTAAATCTTCTAGATTTTTTGCATATTTGGGAGATAAACGTATATCCTCCCATTGTTTCTTTGTAAATTGCTTTTCCAGTCTCTCTTCCCAATCCTTTCTAACCTCCTCTGATTGATTCTTGTAGATGTTCATCGTGCATACAGCTGCAGTAATCACAGATGGGTTTTCAGCCGTCAGGCGGTCCCTCGGTCGGTCGAATTCCAAAGTCTTGGTCCAGCGTCGGTTGTCGTCGCTTACTCTTCTGTCGTCGGGAAGGCCAGAGTATATAAGACACAGCCGACGCCATGTTCCCCAGTCTTTTTTGCCGCGCGGTGCCCGAAGCAGAAGCAGTTTGCAAGTGCCGGTCGGCCAGCTCCTGAATTACGAAAATAATTGGAACCGAAGTCTTCATTAAAGCTAAGTACCCCGTTGGGGAACCTTTTCTTGCCTCAGACCGATGTCAGAAAAAGTTAATAATTGTATTTCTTGTGGGAAGCAAATACCGCATAAGGATTTCTGCTTCTGCTCTAGATTCTATTAAAAAAATTACCAGTGCTGGTCTTTTGTTTAGGACCCCCCCCCCCATTTTTTCTCATTGCCTATTAGGGGTCGCCACAGCGTAACTCTGGTCCGCTAATGATTGGCAGCAGATTTTTACTTGCCGAGTTGCCAGCCTTGACGCACAACTTTCACCGAAGGTACGCCCATTCACGCATGTCTCCACACTGAAGACGCTCTAGCTGAGAATCAAACAGGACAACGTCTTACTGTGAGGCGACAACGCTACCGCAGCACCACCACCGCAGTATCCTAATAGGGAAGGCAATCTCTAACCTGCAGTCCAAATAAATTCTTGGCGTCTTCCCATTCTGTCATCTTTCCCTCTGTGGTTATTTACTCCCAATACCTTGGTTACTTTGCCGGTTTTCTCCAATAAATTCTGGCCCCCTCTTGCCTATTGTCTGTATCCCTAATTGTAGTCATCCCTATTGGCAGAATCCCCTTTCCCCATTCCCGTTCTGGTTTAGTGCTTAAAATACTTTCTGCTGCTTTATGGATATATTTTATTTATTTATTTATTTTACATTTGTTGACCGGGCTGGTCTAACTGGATATATGTCCATTTTCAGTAGAGGCCCGGGGAGAAAAGCTCCACATAAGCAAAATTTTAGCAACTTCAGGTACAGATAAGTAAAATTGTAACAAATTTCGGTACAGTACTATTTTAAGGTGAAGAATACAAATGTTATATAGAAAAATAGTACTATTAAAAGTAACAGATAATAAGAAAGAGATTGAACAACAAACAATTTAAAGTAGCACAGAATAAGAAAGAGAAGTGAAAAACACACTAACAAATATAGCAGCTTCAGGTGCAGTCTTTAACAGTGAGTCATCCAATTATCCTATAGTAACATAGCAACTTTAAGGTAGCATGTAATAAGAAAGATAAATAATGTCTATATAGATATTTATATGTGAAAACAAGTAATGCTGCAAGCTGCAGACTATGCCAGTACATAATTTAAGGAGGATCCTATGTAAGAGAAAGTTGAAAAGACTGAATTAGTATAGGTGGGTCTACTCTCTGAGGCATAGAGAGAGTTGCAATAAATTGCAAATGGTTATATAGGTAGGGTTCAGAGAAAGTGGTGGTAAGATTAGTCTGGGTTACTACAATGGACATAACCAGCGGTTATTAAGGTACTCTCTGAGTTGTTTTTTGAACAGTTTCACTGAGGAGAGAGATGAGAGTTCCTTGGGAAGCAGGTTCCAGGATTTGCCAACAGTGTTGGTGAACAGAGAATCACCGGCCTTAATTTTGGATTTGACTGTAGATACCAATACTTTATTGGCTGAGCGAAGGGTTGTCAAATTACTGTAGGGGGTTAGAAGACTAGTAAGTATAGGAGTATTTTTAGTAAGATAGAGGATCTTATGGGCAGTAATAAGTTGCTGAATCTGAAGTTGATTATGAAGTTCTAGCCAACCTAGTTGCTTTAGGTTTTGACAGTGGTGAGTTCTAAATGAGGAACCAGTAGCAAATCTGGCAATATTGTTGTAGGAGATAGCTAGTTTGTTAAGGTTGTTTTTTGATAGGTTGGTATAGATGGGAGAGGCGTAGAGGAGGGTGGAAATTAGATGGGTATGGGCAATAGTTGTTCTAGCTGTTGGAGTAAGGAAGGGATGTAATGTGATCCTATCTCGCCTACATTCAATACATATGGGTTCGGAGCCGATCCTCGGCTCCGACTCGGCACCGAATACAATAGAGCGTAGTCTCTTATTGGCTGAGCTATTGTATATCCCAGGATGCACCACCACTAGTTCCCCAGATCTCGTTTGCCACTCAAGAGCATAGACGTGGTCTCGGACTTGGCTGAGCTAAGTACTTTTAGTCAGATAAAACTTTTTGTCTGAAAATTCTCTCTTTTCCCCAAAAGCTGTTTTAACAGCTACTGTTGTGATATTGTTATACTTTTATTGTGTGTGGAAGTTTTGCTTGTGATTTTTTTGAGGTAATCTGTGGTGATTGTGTCTGTTTGTCGACAGGAGGTTCCGTTTAAATTAGAGGGGCCTAGCCCTGTGAAAATTGTGTCATTTTTTGTTGTGGTTGTTTTTCCTGTCAAGTTAATTGTTAGCGAAGTTACAATGTCTAAAGAGCATAGGCCTTCAGGATTCAAAAAATGCACTAAGTGCGGGTATAAAATGTCGATAACAGATGACCACGCGCTATGTGTGTACTGTTTAGGGCCTAAACATCTTCAAGAGTCCTGCAGTGTATGTCACGCTTTTTCCTCTCGAGTCCTCCAAGAGAGGAAAAACAAATTAATTTTAAAAGGGCTGATTGCCCCATCCTTTGAGGAAGCTTTGACTTCTGGCTCTCCTACTTCCCAAAGGAAAAATAAATCGTCGGCTCCGACCAGTCCGTCGGAACCGACAACAAAAAAATCTAGGCAGGCTTCTCCTTCGGCTCCACGGACTTCGGAGCCGAGGGTGGAACGGTCTGCCTCGATGTCTCCTGCCTCTACTCCTTCAGTTTCGGAGCCGAGAGCTCGAGCATCGAGAGGTGTGTCACCTTCATCGGCTCCATTGTCTTCGGAGCCGATAAGGGTTACATGCTCAGACACTTCCCCCTCGGCGCCGAAGCCCTTGTCGGCTCCGAGAGAAGTTGAAGTAGTGATGGGAGCTTCCTCGGCGCCGATAGTTATGGAACCTTTACGGAGCCGGTCCCCTTGTCTATCGGAGCCGATGGAGAAGTCTTCTCGGACCCGATCGGTTTCGTCCCGATCTTCGAGGATGTCCGATTCGGACATAGACAGGGTACTTCAGAAGCTTTTCCAGTCTCCAGTCTTTACCAAATTGATGTCGGCTCCGACCCAGTTGGTACTGGAGCCGACTGCCCGTCCTACGTTGTCGATTCCTCCTCCAACAGCCTCGGCGCCGTTGGAGTCGGTGCTGGTGGATCAGGTCGAAGTAATTGAGTCGGCTCCGACTCTTACTTCTACCCCGTCTCTTGGGTCGGGGTTCGGAACGGGGACCTCCTCTGTCGGCCCCGGGGGGGGTGCTTCGGGCCCGATTCTTTCGGTTCCTAGCCTCCCTCTTGGTGCGTCGGCTGCGGGGGCTCCTACGTCCGTTGTAGCCTCGAGGGTTGGACCTTCTCAGGATTCTGGGGGTCCGGCCTTTGATGCTATGAGGAGTGCCTTAGCCAAATCTTCTGTGGCTACTTCGACTCTTTCACCACCACCTTCCATGGATTTGGAGACTGGTGCTTCCGGAGTTCCCCTGGCTCACAGCGGAGCCCCTAGGCCTGAGGATACCCCCACGGGTGGTTCCCTTCCTGGAGGTTCCTCCGGCGCTGGAGGAACCCAGCAGAAAGAAATTGTGTAAGAGGAAACACATTGACTCCCCTGATGAGTCTCTT
Source organism: Protopterus annectens (assembly GCF_019279795.1). NCBI lineage: Eukaryota > Metazoa > Chordata > Ceratodontiformes > Protopteridae > Protopterus > Protopterus annectens. Next base: position 173,933,678 of record NC_056735.1, on the reverse strand, counting down.
ACATCGGATACCGACCTCGATGATGCGGAAGGGTCCCCAAAGTCGTCCTCGGATGATGTCTCCTTCGCGGACATATTAGAAATCCTCAAACAACGAGGCGACTGGCAGTCCAAACCCCCTTCTGCTGAGGAGTCGGTCTTCCTCAAGGCCTTTGGGGCTCAGCCCTCTGCCTCCTGGGTGTCTCCACCCTTCGATGAGCTTCTGGATTTGATCTCTCGAAGGGTGTGGGAACACCCGGATTCTGTGGAACTGGTGCCTGCTCGCCCCAACAAATTCCTTTCGGCCCCACCGGACAAAGAATTTTTATCCAAGGGCGTGGCAGTAGATGCTATGGTGGTGGCATCTGCTACCCAGCAAGATGTAGCAGAGGCTTCGACGTCCGTCCATCCTCCTAATAAAGAGTCTAGGAGTATGGATCGGTACGGCAAGCGTACCCTGACTTCAGCGGCCTTTACGTTAAGGTCCCTGAATTATTTGGCACATTTTACTAGACTGCAGAGGGATCTGGTCAAGGAGCTGTCAGACTCCCTCTCGGGTAATTTACCTGAGCAGTTAGCCCAGTCGGTTAGCGCTCAGTTATCTACCCTTTCTTCCTTATCTAACTCCTCCATGAGGCTCATATCGTATGCTGCTGAAGGAGCGAGTAGAGCGGCGGGTACAGGAGTTGCTTTACGAAGACAAGCCTGGCTTCGCCTGTGTCACTATCGGAGGCTTTCAAGTCTTCCTTTGCCGACGCTCCCTTTGATGGGTCCTCATTGTTTGGACCCAAGGTAAAGGACACCTTGATTCGCTGTGAGCAAGAGAGTAAGACTTTGGCTGCTGTCGGAGCCCGGTTTTCCACTCCCTTCAGGCCTTATCCCAAGGCTCGAAGGGGTGGGAAGATGTGGTTTCGAAAATCTCAGAAGCCTTACTCGCCACAGCAGAACGACTCCCCTTCTAGAGGCAGAGGAAGGGGAAATTTTTCTGGAAGACGCCGTCCCAGAGGCGGCGGAGGCCCTCGCAACACTGGAGACCGCGAGTCCTTTCGTGGCTCTCCCTCCTTCCAACATCCCTGAAGGAGTGCCCGACTGTGCAGCTCCGGAGCCAGTCGGGGGTCGTTTTTCGGAGCACCTAGAAGCCTGGAGACAGATTACTCAGGACCAATGGGTGCTTCGAATAATTGCCGGAGGATACACCATTCCCTTAGATCACCATCCCCCACCAACCCGAAGGATCCCGCACCCTCCACCCAGTCAGCGGGTTCTAGCAGCCTACGAGGTGTCAAAACTGCGAAAAGGAGTCATCCAACCTGTCCCCGCAGACCAAGCCGGATCAGGGACTTACTCAAGGTTCTTTTTGGTGCCAAAAAAGACCGGGGACTGGAGACCCATCTTGGATCTCAGCAAATTCAACCGATTCGTAAAAAAGTCCAAATTTCTGATGGTCACCTTACAATCCATTCTTCCATTGTTGGAAGAAGGTGTTTGGATGTGCTCCATAGATCTCAAGGACGCTTACTACCACATATTAATAAACTGGGCCTTCAGAAGACACTTACGCTTCAGCCTGGGAGACAGTCATTTCCAGTTTCGAGCTCTGCCCTTTGGTCTCACTTCAGCCCCCAGAGTGTTCACCAAATGTTTGGCAGTAGTGACTGCTCACTTGAGGAGTCTAGGATTCCAGCTGTTTCCGTACCTAGACGACTGGCTCCTAACTGCCACCTCCAAGCATCTACTTTTAGAGAATCTAACAGCCACTATCAAATTGGGCAGTTCCTTAGGGATTACCTTCAATTGGTCAAAATCAGTGCTGCAGCCATCTCAGCGTATTCTGTTCATTGGAGCAGAAATAGATACAAGACAAATGCGGGTCTTCCTTCCTGCAGAAAGAATAGAGACTCTTCAAAATCAGGTCCGGACTCTACTCAAAAGACGTTTGGCCCCAGCAAGGATGGTGTTGCAACTACTAGGCTCCATGGCGGCCGCCATTCTCATGGTTCCCCTTGCAAGGCTGCACATGAGGATTCTACAGTGGCTTTTGTCAGTTCAGTGGTCTTACCAGGATCTCCCTCTCAACCACCAAATACTGATTACAGACAAATGCAAGCAGGACCTTCGTTGGTGGCTGGTAACCACCAACCTCAATCCGGGTCAACCCTTTGTTCCCCCACTTCCCGTCGCCACACTGACTACGGACACCTCCCGGACAGGGTGGGGGGGGGCATTGTCTGGGCAGGTCGGTTCAAGGCACGTGGCGCTCGGACGAGTCTGTTCTTCACATCAACGTTCTGGAGATGAGGGCGGTGCTATTAGCATTGCAAGCTCTACACGACCACCTTCCCCAAGCCGTGATTGCCATCCAGTCCGACAACATGTCGGTTGTCTGGTACTTGAACAAACAAGGAGGAACCAGGTCCTACCCTCTTTGCAGGGAGGCCATGAGAGTATGGGAGTGGGCGATTGCTACCAAACGCTACCTACTGGCAACGCACATTCCGGGGAAGTCCAACGTGATAGCCGACAGGTTGAGCAGAACTATTCTCTCTCCTCACGAGTGGTCTCTAAACGACAAAATAGCCTCACAGATCTTCTCGAAGTGGGGAATCCCTTGTTTCGATCTTTTCGCGAGCCCCCTCAATGCGAAATGTCCAAATTTTTTCACCCTGACTCCTACTGCGGGGGTGACACCCAAGGACGCTCTAGTCCACGATTGGCCCTCCGGCCTGCTGTATGCCTTCCCACCTATTCCCCTTCTTCCGAAGGTGATTCAGAAGGCGATTCGTCTAAACAGCAAGATGATATTAATCGCCCCGTTCTGGCCTCGGCAAACCTGGTTTCCCTTTCTACGAAAATATGCGTTAGACGGCCCTTGGTTCCTGGACCAGCTTCCGGACCTCTTGACTCATCAGTCGGGACGACTCCACCAGTCCCTCCCTGCACTCAGACTAGCAGCCTGGTTACTCCTCTTCCAACCGTAGTGAGAAACCATTCCTTAGCCCCAGAAGTCATGCACATCTTATCCTCGGCTCACAAGGCTTCTACCAAAAAAATATATACTGATAAGTGGAAGAGGTTTGCCATCTGGGCCCAATCCCGAGGAGTGGATCCAGTGACAGCTTCCGTGTCAGAGGTGCTAAAGTTTTTAGCCACTCTATTTAACCAAGGGTCTTCGGTGTCCACCATTAAAGTACAATTGGCAGCTATCTCTAACTTTCATGAATGTATTAATCCTTCCTTAATGACCAACAAGTTATGTAAGGCTTTCATTAAAGGAGCTTGGCTGTTACGTCCCCCTACTGTTCATCCGGCACCGCCATGGGACCTTAACGTAGTGCTAGGGGCTTTGACTTCGTCCCCTTTTGAGCCAGCAGCTACCTGTGAATTAAAGTTCCTTTCTTGGAAAACTGCTCTCTTGGTCGCCATTACTTCAGCTAGAAGAGTTTCAGAGCTCCAGGCCTTGTGTATTAACCCACCATACTTGGTTTTTCACAAAGACAGAGTGTCCCTCAGACCAAATCCATCCTTTGTCCCAAAGGTTTGCTCTAAATTGGCTCTTCGACAGTCACTAGAACTTCCTGTCTTCTTTCCCAAATTTTCAGATAGGTCTGAATACGTCTTTCACTGCTTGGACGTCCACAGACAATTGCGTTTTTATTTGGATAGGACGCAAAAAACCAGAAAGTCAGACCAGCTTTTTCTGTCTTTCTCTGATAACAGATTAGGTAAGGCTGTCACTAAAGTCAATATAGCTAAATGGATCAGAGACTGCATTACTCATATTTATGCATCCTCGAATAGAAAACTCATAGCTCCGATTAAAGCTCATTCTACTAGAGCTATGGCTACCTCAGCAGCATTTCATTCTAAACTTTCTATTGATGACATTTGTGCGGCTGCCACGTGGACTTCCTCACATACTTTCATTTCTCACTACAAATTGGATGTGGCATCCAGGGGTCGAGCTTCCTTCGGTTCCACAGTTCTCAGGAGTGTTTTCCAGTGAGCCTCCCAGGAATAAGGTGCTAGGAACGCTGTCCCATATGTATTGAATGTAGGCGAGATAGGATCACATTACATCTTTTAGTTATGTACTTACCATAACTTTAGATGTATGGGATCCATCTCGCCTACATTCCTGTAACCCACCCTCCATCCCCCTGCCTCGTAGATCAGGAGAGACCGGTCGAGTCTAAATCCAAATTTTCCTCTCTTGAAAGACCTGAGTATGTTATTCTAATGGTATGTCTCTGTGTCTATGAGTGCGGACAAACAAGATCTGGGGAACTAGTGGTGGTGCATCCTGGGATATAGAATAGCTCAGCCAATAAGAGACTACGCTCTATTGTATTCGGTGCCGAGTCGGAGCCGAGGATCGGCTCCGAACCCATATGTATTGAATGTAGGCGAGATGGATCCCATACATCTAAAGTTATGGTAAGTACATAACTAAAAGTTTAATCGTATAGAGGGAGCCTCATTTTCTGTTTACTGTTTTTATTGTTGTGTTAATATGTGTCAAAGCTAAGATTATGGTCTATTGTTACCCCTAAGAGCTCGGTTGTTTGGTCAGGAGATGTGACAATGCCATCATTGGAGATAACTGTGAAGTCAATTGGGGGGGGATCTTTGTGTGGGAGTGAAGAGTAGTAGTTTGTCTTTTTTTGTCTCCGTAAAGGCCTCTATCCAAAATCCCAGTTTCTCCTTGTTTCTTGAGCTTTCCCTGTGTTTCACCATCATCCCTTTTCACCTTGAATGATAGTTTTCTGCTTGTGCTACAGTGGATATAAAAAGTATACACACCCCTGTTAAAATGCCAGGATGTTAAGTTGTCAATCTCGCCTTCATTCTTGCTTGATGGGTTCGGAGCCGATCCTCGGCTCCGACTCGGCACTTGCTTTAGCTCGAGAACTCCTTTTACCAGCTCGAGGCAGCCCCATATCCCATGATGCAAGGCAGTAAATACCCAGATCTCGTTTGCCGCTTCGCTTGGGAGGTCTTCTCTTTACCAGCTCCTGGTAAGTAGTTCACATTTGTGATATTTCAAGCCCCTTTTAGTTTAAAACTAATTTTTTGATAGTTTAAATTTATTTCTACCCTTTTTCTGACAGAAATCCCTGTCTCTTTTAATTTTTTATTAGTCAATTTTCCCTATCCCATCCCCCCCCCCTGTTAGGGTGTGTGTGTTAGTGTTTTTATAAAATACCTCTTGGTATTTGGTTTAATTTAATTTTGACTGGTGTGTCTGTGTGTGTTGTGTTTAGGCACCATGTCTAAGGAGAGGGTTTCAGGTTTTAAGAAGTGTGACTCGTGCTGTCAGAAGATGTCTCTGACAGACGGTCACACTTCTTGCCTGTATTGCTTGGGCCCTCTTCACCTGCAGGACTCCTGTGCTATTTGTCACTCCTTCAGCCAGAGAGTCCTGCAGGAGAGACGTAACAAGTTGATTCTCAGGGGTCTTCTTAAGCCGGAGGGCTCTCCGGCTAAGTCGGCTCCACAAAAATCAACTAAAACTGCCAAGGCCCAGGCTTCTGTTTCTAAGCCTGCGGCCTCGGCTCCGACTCGTATTGAGTCGAGATCGGCTCGGCTGGGGCCGATTCTGGATCCACAAAGCTTTCGGCCGATGGCTATCGGTGCGAATCTGTTTTGACCACCGATGTCGGCTCCGATCGGCTCCGACACCCATGTGGCACAGGCATTGGTGTCGGCTCGATCGGCTCCGACACCGTAACTTTGGTGGCTGTATCGGCTCCGGCTGGAGCCGATACATCGAGACGTTCTGTCGGCTCCGAGAAGTCGGTGCCGACAGGATCAGTAGTATCGGCTCCGATGGTCCATTCCAGGAAGAGGTCGAGGTCTCCTTCCTTGGAGCCGATACTTTCGGCTCCGGCTTCGCCTCTTCTATCGGAACGGAGCCATCGGAGCCGATCTTCAAGGTCATCCAGGTTGTCAGATCATGACCTAGAGAGAGTGGTCAGTAGATTACTCAAGTCACAGGTACTGGCCCAAATGCTACACAGTCCGTCTCAGCAGACGACTGTTGATCCACACCCCGTTATAGTTCCTCCTTCAACTCTACCCCAGAGCTTGGAGTTGGAGTCTTCGGGCATGGTTACTGCTACGGCTGGAGGACGGATACCCCCTTCTGTTCCTTCAGCCCCTACTCTTATCTCCTCTTCCTTAGAGGGATTCGGTGGTCGGGCTTCCATGGTCTCCTCCGAGGGGGTGAGTGGCATCGGACCCTTGTCCGAGCCCGCTCTTCCCCTTGGAGCCTCGGCCTTGGTGAGCTCGGCTCCGACATCTGCCTCGGAGACTTCCTTTTCGGTGGTTCCTGGAGTTCCTAGCTCTTCGGAGCGGGTTCTCTCGGACCTGCCTGGGAGGGAGCATTTGAGGCGATGAAGAGTGTACTGGCCACTGGTATCAGTCAGCAGTCTGTTCCCGTAGCTCCTCCTGTATGGTACCTGTTGACATCTCTGCCACTTCTCTTGCTACAGGACCCAGAGATCCTCCGCCTCAGGTTTCCCCATTGGGAATTTCCCCCTCTTCCGAGGATTCTCCTGATGTTTCGGGAGATCCTCCTAGGAAGAGGACTTGTAAGAGGAAGCATGTAGACTCCCGAGTCTGTCACGGATACTGACTTTGATGAGTCAGAGGGATCCCTAGATCCCCTCTGAGGATGTCTCCTTTTCAGACATCCTAGAACTTCTCAAACAGAGGGAAACTGGCCCACCAACAATCCCTCTGAGGATGAGTCAGTATACCTAGAGGCGTTTGGATCTCGGCCCTCCACCTCCTGGGTGTCTCCGCCTTCGACCCCTTATGCAGGTTATTGCACGAAGGCGTGGACAGCTCCTGACTCTGTAGAGCCAGTCCCTAGGAGGCCTTCTAAATTTATCACTGCCCCTAGTGACAAACAATTCCTAACCAAGGGTGTCCCCGCTGATGCCATGGTGGTGGCTGCGGCCACCACAAAGGTACTTGCAGATCCTTCCGTGTCCCTCCATCGTCCTAATAAGGACTCTAGGACCATGGATAGGTGCAAGCGGATGTTTTCCTCAGCGACCTTTGCTATGCTCGCTGAATTATCTTTGTCACTTCACCAGACTCCAGAGAGATATCCTGAAGGAGCTGGGAGAAGTAGTTCAGGATCCTACAGCTGCAGGGGCTCAAGAAAAGATTGCTTCACAGCTAGGAACCCTCAATTCCATTGCTAACTCCTCCATGCGGCTAATATCTTATGCTGCGGATGGAGCGAGTAGAGCCGCAGGCACAGGTGTGGCTCGCCAAGCCTGGATGCGGCTATGTGATTTTGCGGATCCCTTTAAGGCGTCCTTCACAAATTCTCCCTTTGATGGGTCAGCTTTGTTTGGCCCTCAGGTGAAGGAGACCTTGACCAGGTGCGAGCAGGACGGCAAGACTCTTTCTGCTGTTGGAGTCCGTTTTTCCACCCCTTCTAGGCCTTATCCCAAAGGACAGAAGGGTGGGAAGATGTGGTTCCGTAAATCCCAAGGAGTCACGCCAGATTCACGTGGTCAGTTTACCCCTAGAGGCAGAGGGGGTAACAACAACAGACGCCGCTCTAGAGGCAGAGGGGGTCCAAAGAACCAGGGAAACAGGGAGCCTCTCTCTGATAAGCCCTTTCAGCATCCCTGAGGTGTTGCCCGGCTGTCCCTCCTTGGAGGCAGTCGGGGAAGATTATCACTGTACCCAGAAGCCTGGCATTCCCTCACTCAAGACAGATGGGTACAGTCGATCATATCCAAGGGTTACATAATTCCTTTCGAGGAAAGTCCCTTCCCCTCAAGTTCCCTTCCAGATGTACCACCCGGTCTAAGGGACATTGCAGAGTTAGAAATCGCAAAACTACTGCAAAAAAGAGCCATTCAGCCAGTTACAATAGACCATTCAGAGCCCGGAATCTACTCAAGGTTCTTTTTGGTCCCCAAAGACGGGAGACTGGAGACCAATATTGGATCACAGCAGACTCAACAAGTCTGTCAGGAAGACAAGATTCGAATGGTCACTCTTCAGTCAATTCTGCCCTTCTTACAGAAGGACAACTGGATGTGCTCAATAGATCTTCAGGATGTGTACTATCACATCAAAATTCACAGACGCTCCAGGAGGTTTCTCCGCCGGCTGGGGTCCAGTCATTTCCAGTTCAGAGCCCTGCCCTTTGGTCTCACTACAGCCCCAGAGTGTTCACCAAATGCATGGCAGTGGTCACGGCTCACCTGAGACGTCAAGGATTCCAGGTGTTTCCGTATCTCGACGACTGGCTCCTGTCAGCCACCACCAGGCATCAGCTTATACAAGCCAGGGATTACACAATAGACCTTTGTTCTCATTTGGGCATCTCAGTCAACTTGAAAAGTCATCATTATCGCCCTGCCAGTCTATTACCTTCATAGGCGCAAACTGAAACACTGTTCGGATGTCAGCTACCCTTACAGAACAAAGAGTTTCAGACATTCAGACTCATGTCAGGATCATTCTGGCCAGCAAGAAAGTACAGGCCAGAATGGTTCTAAAGGTATTAGGTCTCATGGCTGCGGCCATTACTCTTCTTCCCTGGCTCGATTCTACATGCGCCTCCTTCAGTGGATGCTGTTCACACAGTGGTCATACCAGCAACTCCCAATGCGTCACCAGATTCTGGTGACACAAACATGCAAAGAACATCTTGCTTGGTGGATCACATCGTCTCAGGTTCACCAAGGCAGGTGCTTTGTACCTCCGTCCCCGATAGCCACTGTCACCACGGATGCCTCCCTGATCGGGTGGGGGGGTCATTATCAGGGCAGGATGGTTCATGGGACGTGGCAACCGTTCGAGTACCATCTGCACATAAATGTCCTGGAGATGAGAGCAGTGCTTTTAACGTTGCAAGCCCTCAACGACTTTCTTCCCGTAGGGACAATTGCAGTCCACACAGACAACATGTCTGTAGTTTGGTATATCAACAAACAGGGCGGAACCAAGTCCTACCCCTTGTGTCGAGAAGCGCTCAGACTTTGGCAATGGGCGATCTCCTCTCATCGGTTTCTGGTAGCAACGCATATCCCTGTGAAAACCAACATTATAGCGGACAGATTGAGCAGAGCTATTCTCATGCCTCACGAGTGGTCTCTCAAGCAATCCATAGCGGAAGAGATTTTTCTGGAATGGGGTCGTCCATGTTGCGATCTTTTTGCTACTCCCCAAAACAGCAAATGTCCAGACTTCTTCAGCCTCTTCCCTCTATCAGGCCATCCCCCCAAAGACGCTCTGACCCAGGATTGGCCCCAGGGACTTCTTTATGCCTTCCCTCCTTTTCCTCTGATCCCTCAGGTGATCCAGAAAGCTACCGTTTTGAGAGCTAAATTGATTCTCATTGCCCCTTACTGGCCTCGACAAGTTTGGTTCCCGTTCCTCCATCATCACCTTTTGGTGCAGCCGTGGCATCTGGACCCAGTGCCAGATCTACTGATTCACCAATCCGGTCAGCTGCACCGGTCAATCCCTTCTCTCAACCTCACAGCATGGTTGCTCCACTTCCTTCCTTAGCCAGGCTTCCTTTGATCTCTAACCCAGTTAGAGATATCATAGTAGCTTCACTAAAATCCTCTACCAGGAGGATTTACACTAGCAAATGGAAGCGTTTCTCTTATTGGGCTAAGGCCCAAAATATTGATCCTTTTACTGCCCCTGTTCAGGCAGTTCTGGACTTCTTAGCAGAGATTTTTCATGCAGGCTCCTCTTCTTCCACAGTCAGAGTTCAGTTGGCTGCTATTTCTAATTTTCATGTCGGGATAGCAGATCATAATATTATGTCCCATAGGCTCTGCAGGGCCTTTTGAAAGGAATTTTCCTACTAAAGCCTCCAATCAGGAATCCTCCTCCTCAGTGGGATCTAAATTTAGTGCTGACATCCTTGATTCTTCCCCTTCGAGCCAGCTGTTTCTTGTTCCCTAAAATATCTTTCTTGGAAAACGTTATTCCTAGTGGCTATTACATCTGCCAGGAGGGTGTCTGAACTTCATGCTCTTTCGGTTCGACCCCTATTTGATTTTTCACAAAGACAGAGTATCTTTGAGAACTAATCCATCCTTTTTACCTAAGGTCGCTTCAAAAACAATCTGAATCAATCCATTGATCTCCTGTATTTTTCCTAACTATTCAGATAGAGCTGAACAAAAGCTACATTATCTTGATGTCCACCGTCAGCTTAGATATTATTTGGACAGAACAAAAAATTTAGGAAATCTGATCAACTTTTGTTTCCTATGCGGATAATAAAAAAGGCCTTCCTGTTTCTAAAGTGACTTTGTCCAGATGGCTTTCTTCGGTCATCACTGAAATTTATACGATCAGGGGAAAACAGCTGTGCTCAAAACCTAAAGCACATTCAACTAGGAGTTTAGCTACTTCTACAGCCTTTCAAGCTAGACTGCCTTTGGACACTATTTGTGCAGCGGCCACTTGGGCCACTCCTCACACTTTTGTTTCCCATTACAAATTGGACTTGGCCTCCAGGGACAGAGCCAGTTTTGGCTGTACAGTCCTCAAGAGTTTGTTCCATTGAGCCACCCAGGATAGAGGTGCTAGGGACGGTCCCATCAAGCAAGAATGAAGGCGAGATTGACAACTTAACATTAAGAAGTTATGTACCTACCATAACGTTCCATGTTAGTTGTCTTCTCTCGCCTTCTTTCTTGCGACCCTCCCTCCTTCCCCCTGGCCTGGACAGACCTTGTATAAGAAACTATTATGCTAAAGACCATTCAGACCTGGTCCTTTTTCCATCTGTAAGTTTCTTCTTCCTTTGGGAAGTATTTTATGCTTGGTGTTATTGCCCTTTGTCAACAAACGAGATCTGGGTATTTACTGCCTTGCATCATGGGATATGGGGCTGCCTCGAGCTGGTAAAAGGAGTTCTCGAGCTAAAGCAAGTGCCGAGTCGGAGCCGAGGATCGGCTCCGAACCCATCAAGCAAGAAAGAAGGCGAGAGAAGACAACTAACATGGAACGTTATGGTAGGTACATAACTTCTTATTTTTGTGATATAAAAAAATGAGATCACAATAAATAATTTCAGAAATGTTCCCACCTTTAATGTGACCTATAATCTGTACAATTCAATTGAAAAGCAAACAAATCTGTTAGGGAAAAATATAAAAAATAAAAAATGTACAATAAGCTGGTTGCATAAGTGTGCACACCCTTAAACTAATACTTTGTTGAAGCACCTTTTGATTTAATTACAGCAATCAGTCTTCTTGGGTAGGAGTCTATCAGCATGGCTCATCTTGACTTGGAAGTATTTGCCCACTCTTCCTTGCAAAAGTGCTCCAAATCTGTCAGATTATGAGGGCATCCCTTTTGCACAGCCCTCTTCAGATCACCCCACAGATTTTCTATTGGATGTAGGTCTGGGCTCTGGCTGGGCCATTCCAAAAATTTAATTTTCTTCTGGTGAAGCCATTCTTTTGTTGATTTGGATGTATGCTTGGGGTCATTGTTGTGTTGAAAGGTGAAATTCCTCTTCATCTTTAGCTTTCTAGCGGATGCCTGAAGGTTTTGGGCCAAAAGTGACTGGTATTTGGAACTGTTTGTAATTCCCACCACCTTGACTAAAGCCTCAGTTCCAGTTGAAGAAAAGTAACCCCAAAGCATGATACTGCCACCACCATGCTTCACCATGGAGGTTGTGTTCTTTTGGTGATGTGAAGTGTTGTTTTTATGCCAAACGTACCTTTTGGAATTGTGGCCAAAAAGTTGGTCTCATCAGACCATAACACATTTTCCCACATGCTTTTGAGAGACTTGATGTATTGTTTTGGAAATTTTAGCCAGCCCTGGATGGTTTTCTGTGTGAGAAAAGGCTTTCGTCTTGCAACCCTACCCCATAGGCCAGACATATGGAGAATATGGGAGATTGTTATCACATGTAGTACACAACCAGTCCTTGTCAGAAATTCCTGCAGCTCCTTCAGTGTTGATGTAGGTCTCTTGGCAGCCTTCCTGACTAGTTTTTGTCGTGTCTTTTCATCTATTTTGTAGGGACGTCTAGTTCTTTACAACGTCACTGTTGTCCCATATTTTCTCCACTTTATGATGACTGTCTTCACTGTGTTCCATGGTATATCCAATCATGTGGAAATTTTTTGTACCCTTCTCCTGACTGATACCTTTCAACAATGAGATCCCTTTGATGCTTTGTAAGCTTTCTGCGAACCATAGCTTTTGCTGTAGCAGGCAATTGAGTAAATGTCAGGAAAATCCTACTGGGACAGCTGAACTTTATTTGGGGTTAATCAGAGTCTCTCTAATTGATGGCAGGTGTGTACCCATAAAGACTGAATGCTATAATTAAAGCAAAAGGTGCTTCAACAAAGCATTAGTTTAAGGGTGTGCACACTTATGCAACCAGTTTATTGTGCATTTTTTTTATATTTTTCCCCTAGCAGATTTGTTTGTTTTTCCAATTGAATTGTACAGATTATAGGTCACATTAAAGGTGGGAAAATTTTGAAATGATTTATTGTGGTCTCATTTTTTTAATCACAAAAACCTGGCATTTATTAGGGGTGTGTACACTTTTTATATCCACTGTATGTATAGGAGTCTTAACTGTGTAACTCTGAAATACCCCTTCAAATTGGATTAACACCTATCCACCCTTTTCTACTGGAAGAATCAATTTATCCCACTTGACTCTTGCCATCTTCCCCTCCCAGATAGTCTTTCATCTCTTTATTAATTGCTACCCACAATTTCTCCACTGGTTGACAACATATGCCTGACCTGTGTAGAAGATTAATGGGACTAAAATATTTTAACTGTATCTTACTATCCATATCCATGTAACAAAGTTTCCATTTTGTCAGCTTTTGTATTATCTTTTGTTTAGTCTCTTTCCACATATCCTTAGCTGCCGCACTGGAATCATTTTTAATCCATACTCCTAAATATATCATTTTGTCATGTCCCCATAAGTGTGGGCATTCCTGAACTAGTTCATGTGTGGGTACATAATTTACTGGTATTGCCTTTTTTTAGGTTAATTAATTTTGTGTCCCAAAAAGATCTGAAAACTGTCTCAGAATGTTCCATAACACTGTAATGTCCTTTTCTGTTTTTGTCAGGTACAAAATAATATCATCTGCAAATAATGCCAGCTTTTTTTGACTACCATACCAATTATATCCTTGAATTTCTGAGTCCCTTATTTTCTTTGCCAGTGGTTCTACATGTAATGCAAATAATAAAGGGGAAATAGGACACCCCTGCCTGGTTCCTCTGCTGAAGCAGAAATGATCAGAGAGGACCCCACACATTTAAATGTTTGCCTCTGATCCCTCATATATTCTCCTAATCAACTTTATAAATATATGTGTGTGTGTGTATGTATATATATATATATATATATATATATATATATATATATATATATATATATATATATATATATATATAATTTAGGAAATGCAAATGCTTCCATTATAAGCAAGGCAAAATCCCAGCTTACTTTGTCAAATGCTCTCTCTGCATCAAGACCCACCAACAACCATGGTATTTTCTTGCATTCTGCTTCCCTCTGGGTCATCAGTGTTCTGTTAGTGTCAAATGTTTGCCTCCCCTCCACAAAACCACATTGATCCATATCTGTCAACTTTTGCTATTCTTTTAGCCACTGTAGACATAAAACACTTTACAATCATGATTTAGTATTGAAATTTCCTTTCTTCTTTTGAGTAAGACTCATAATGCTGATTCTTTTGTCACATGTATATACTGCAAACTACAAATTAGAAATGCCAGGAAAATTTGACCTAGTTGCCTACTGGTAAGTTTTCTGAGCAAATTTTGTAAGAAAACCCATACAGAAGCCATTTGGTTGATCCTGGATTTTATGCATCTAACTAGCATTCCTGAATTCCAGGCTTCATTTGTCCCAGACTAAGTTTAGCTTTCATTTTTTTCATATTTGCCAGACTGAAAAGTGGTAAACTTGTCCTTATAGCCTGTAAGGTTAACTTCCACATAGCAGCTTTTGTCTTTACCACATACATTGATTCTAAGGCCACATCAAAATGTGTTCGATTACAGATTGTCTCACCTTCATCTGTTCCTTGGGCTTTAAAGATTCTGTTTGGCTTTGGTACCCAGGACTTCACTAACATTCTTAATCAGAGCTTCCATAGGAAGCAGCAACACTTTTTTGTCAGAAGGTGGCTGATAAAAACACGGTCATTTTTACACCCAGAGTTTTACATATCAGGTGCTAGAAATGGATAACCGCAGCTTCTCACTGCTTGTATCACGTTTTACCACTGTCCGTCCATGTTTCCCCTCAGGATGAGAAGTGGATGTTAAATAATGAAAGTTCAGACTCACTGAAGTAATTCAGCTCTGTTCTTCTGATCCCCATATTGAGTCCATTGTGTCATACCTAAACTTGCTAGTGGTCGTTTCCCTCGTGATGTTCTTCGTGTTTCACTGTTGCAGTCATCACATTTGGGTTATCTGCTTGTCTTGGGTCCTGTGCCGGTTGCTGTCTCTTCTTCCGTGACGTCAGGTCGTCAGGGGTATAAAACATGCAGCCGACGCAATTACATCAGTCTTTCTTGCCCGAAGCAGAAGCAGATCGCAAGGAGTCTATATTAGAACACTGAACATTTGAAATGCCGAGTGCTCTAATATCGACCCGTTTTCAGCGAACGGTGAAAATTTCGAAGTAACAGGAAACCGAATTCTTTCCTAGGGAAAGAATTTGGTTGTCTGTTTCTGTTGCTTTGGTATTTTCAGCGCTCTGGTGGAAAGTTACGGGTTGGGTTCAGGTAAGTGTGCAATTGTGTGGACGTGTGGGTTAGGGCGCGGGTTAGGTAAGTGTGCGATAGTGTGGACGTGTGGGTTAGGGAGGGTTAGGTGAGTTAGGGTTAGGGCGCGGGTGAGGTGACTGTGCAATAGTGACGGACCTTAGGGTTAAGGTTTGGGTTAAGGTAAGTGGATAGTTAGTGGTGTATGTATAGTTTAGTGTAGGGTTAGGTGTAAGAGTTTAGGTGTATATGTGTGGATTGCTGTTTGTTTGGTGTGCTTGTGTTGTGTGTGTGTGTTTTGTAACAGCAAATTTTTTTCCCTAGGAAAAAATTCGCTGTTCCGAATGTTCGATGTTTTCTTTTTCTCGATTGTTAGGGTTCGATATTGGAACACTCAACATTTTGAATGTTTGGTGTTCTACTATAGACCTGTTCGCAAGTGCCGGTTGGCCGACTCCTGAAATTTTCGATGTTCTTCATCTCACATTGCTGCAGTCCTTACACTTGGGTAGTCCGCTGTCCTCGGTCGGCCCGAATATCAAAGTATAAGGCTGACGTCGGTCAAGGCGCATTTGACTGACATCAGGACGTCAGGGTACAAATGCGCATGACCGACGTCATATCCTCAGTCTTTTTTGCCGCATGGTCCGATGCAGAAGCAGCATTGCAAGTGCCGGTTGGCGTTCTGAGATTTTTCAATTTCGAAGTTTCAGACCGAGTTCAAAGTTGGCTAAGTACCCCGTTGGGGAATATTTTAGTTTTTCTTGCCTCAGTGATTTACGGATGTCAGAAAAAGTCAATTATTGCATTTCTTGTGGGAAACAGATACCGCATAGAGATTATCATACTTTGTGTATTCCTTGCTTAGGGCCTGAGCACGGCGTTGTTGGCTGTCGCTCTTGTGCTAGATTTAATAAACGCACTATAAAGAGAAGGTTGGATTGTGCAAGGTTAGTCTTTGGGAAGCGGTGTAATTATAAAATGCCGTCGGATGCTCCGCCCGCTTCTTCGAAGAAGCGCAAGGACAAGGCAGTTAAGCCTAGGCTAGAAGAACCGTCTGTACCGGACGCCGGTTCTTTAGAGGTGTCGGTGGAGCCGGTGGCTCCACCGGAGGTTTCTTTGTGTTCCCAGGGTGAGACCTTATTATTGCAAGATGTGGCCTCTCAGGAGGCAAGTCAGGCTGAGGGGGCTTCTCAGGTTACTATACTCCCCTCCCTTCCTAGGGTGGCTAGGCCCTCTCCTGCTGTTTCAAAGGCTTCTCCAGGGGCAGGCCAGGTTTGGCTTCAGTTGGTGTTACCCCTAGCTCTGCAGGTACTGTGCCCAAGAAGCATATGCTTAAAATGGCAGAAGATTTGATTACTTTAATTAGGGGTTCTATGCCCCCTCCTGATAAGAGACCTAGGATGGAGCCTGAGCTGGGGGGGTTTGAACAGGCTTCAGATGTTTCAGTCTCTTCGGCTGAAGACTTGCAGGAGTATTCTCCTTATTCTGATTCTGATGTGGATGATTCTACTCCTTCTGCTTCTCCTCCTGAGGATTTTTCTTTTTCGGAAACTCTTCATTCCATGAGGGAGCATTTTAAGTGGGAAGGTCAGGACTTCTCTGATTCCAGGAAAAGGCTTAGGGAATTTTTGTTTTTACCCCAGCATAGGCCTTTGGCTATACCTCCTGTTCTGGATGTAGTAGAAGATGTTTTTACAGAGGCTTCTCTTAATCCTGATTCTTTGCCTCCTGCTCCTGTTAAGCCGGATAGGTATTACAGGGTGCCTGAAGCTCATAAGTATCTTTTTAAGAGTCCTAGGGCTGACCCAGAAACTGTTAGTCAGGGGCCTAAAGGTGTTAAGGCTTCTGTTGTTAAGAATCCGGTTCCTGCAGACAGAGGCTAGGGCCTTGGATAGATGGGGAAAGAAAGTTTATACTTCTTCCACTCTGGCTATGAGGGCTTTGAATTGCCAGTTTCACATGTTGAAATACCAGAACTATCTCCTTTCACAATTAAAATCTAAGGTTGATGCTCTGGCAGTAGGTATTGATTGTAAAGAGTTGCAAGATTTAGTGCATGTTTCTGAACAAGTGGGTAAGCATTCTTTGCAATGTGGTTTTGATGCTGTACAGGCCTCTTCTAGGGTGGCTGCCACTGGGTCAGTTTTTCGCAGGCATGCCTGGCTAAGGGATCAGAATTTGTCTGATCATGTTAAAACGAGGATTTTAGATGCTCCTTTACAGTCTGACGTGTTGTTTGGTCCTCCTGTTGAGACAGTTTTAAAGAAAATGGAGGACAAGGCTAAGTCTATGCAGACTGTTAAAGATTTTTTGCAGGTCCAGCCTCCAAAGTTTAGTAGAAATTGGCCTACTAAGGGGTGGACGTATCCTTCTTATGATTCCCAGTCTAGGGGTAGATCTAGACGTGGTAGGGGCAGAGCTCAGGGCTCTTTCAGGCCTAGAACAGGGAGTTCTCCTGCACAGTCTTCGGGTGATGGCAGGGGTCAGTCCTTTCGTAAACAGACCCAATGACCTACCTTTTCAGCGGCCAGACCCTTCTCGTCTGGCAGCTCCTTTGGGAGGAAGGTTGGCACTTTTCAGAGAAAATTGGAGTTTAATTACCCAAGACAGATGGGTATTGGATATCATACACCACGGCTACAGGTTTTATTTCCATACCTTGCCTCCTTTCAAAGGCATGCCAGACGTTCCTCCTCAACAAAGAATAGAGGCTCACAAGCAGGTTTCTCTGTTGCTCCAAATAGGGGCCATACAGCCGGTCCCTATACCAGAAGTGGGTCTAGGTTTTTATTCTCGCCTGTTCCTAGTACCAAAGAAGGGGAACACGTGGAGACCAATTTTGGATTTATCTATCCTCAACACTTATCTGGACATTCCCAAGTTCAAAATGTTGACGTTGCAGCAACTTTTACCTCTGCTGGGCAAAGATCATTGGATGGTAACTTTGGATCTCAAGGAGGCTTACCTTCATGTTCCTATCAGACTAAGTTGCAGGAAGTATCTGCGTTTTCGAGCTGGGACTTCTCACTATCAGTTCTCTGCATTGCCCTTTGGCTTATCTACTGCGCCCTGAGTATTCACGAAAGTTCTGGCTCCAGTGATAGCTTTCTTCAGGCTAAAAGGAATACAGATCTATCCTTATTTGGACGACTGCCTGATTCTGGCTCAAGGAAGGGAAGAGCTTCTTCATCATTTGGAATATGTGATAGCAGTGCTAAGATGCCTAGGGTATTCTGTGAACGAAATAAAGTCCAGTCTAGTACCCTCTCAGGACATGTGCTTTCTGGGTGTGAGACTGAATACAGCATCCCAGATGGCCTTTTTAACCCCGGACAAACAAAAGAGTCTATCCCTTTACTTCCATCAACTATCTCATCAGTCCGTGCTGACTGCAAGGACAGTCCTTCAAGCATTAGGGTTCATGGCATCTTGTATTCTGGTGCTTCCCAATGCCAATCTGCATATGAGGAAGCTACAATGGTATCTCAAAAATGTATGGACACAGCACTGCCAGGTTCTGGACACTGTCATTCAAATAATACCTTGCATCCAAAAGGAATTTTTATGGTGGGCTCAGGAATGTCACCTAAACAAGGGACTCTCTGTGACCCGGCCAGAGGCGAGTCAGATTTTAACGACAGATGCCTCAGACAAAGCTTGGGGAGCTCATCTAAATGGAAAGTGGATACAAAACAAGTGGCCTGTCAGACTACAACATCTACATATCAACCTGAAGGAGATGTTAGCAGTCCAGTTTGCATTAATAGCTTTCAAGGATTTACTTCTTCCAGGGCAGGTGTTGATTCTAACAGACAACACAACTGTCATGTGGTACATCAACAAGCAAGGGGGAACGCATTCTTATCCTCTATGCAGGCAAGCAATGATTTTGTGGGAGACTGCTCTCAGTCTCAGTTTACAGCTCAATCTTCAGGCAAGGTTTCTGCCAGGAGCACAGAACTCCTTAGCAGATGTGTTGAGCAGACGAATTATGGATCCCCACGAGTGGAAATTGGATCCTCATGTATTTCGGAAATTGACAGTGTCCTGGGGAACTCCAGACATAGATCTGTTCGCTTCTCCACTAAACCATCAGCTGCCAAAGTTTTGCACAAAAAGGTTTCATCCCACAGCTTGGAAAGTGGATGCTCTTTCTTTCAATTGGAGCAATCTTCATGTGTATGCCTTTCCTCCTCTGCCTCTCCTCCCAAAGGTATTTCTAAAGGTCAGACAGGACAAGCCAAGGATGATTTTAATAGCTCCAGATTGGCCTCGACAGCACTGGTACCCATTATTGAGAAGTCTGGTACGGAAGCCTCCATGGCCTTTGCCTTCGATTCCACACCTGTTGTCACAGGAGGACAGCCATTTGCTGAATGTCAAACTTCACTCTCTTCACCTAACAGCCTGGCATATTCTGTTTTGAACCATAGAGGGTCTCAACTTCCACAACAAGTTTTGAATGTGATTTTGGAAGCTAGAAGGCCTAGTACAAGGAAAGTGTACGCAGATAAATGGAAGAGATTTTTATTTTGGAGTGCAGCAAAAGATTTTGATGTTTCTGAGCCTAATTTGAGTGTGGCTCTTCAATATCTTACTGAGTTATTGGACAAAGGTTTGTCTTTCTCTTCTATTAAGGTTCATGCTGCAGCAATTTGGCTCACTATGATTGTGACCCACCATTGTTTTCTCATCCTCTGTTCAAGCAATTTCTTAGAGGGGCAAAGAATATAAGACCCCCACGAAGAGCTCCTACTCCTGCTTGGGATCTCAATTTTGTGTTGGAGAAACTCACTCTACAACCTTTTGAGCCTGCAGCTACTTCTGAGTTGAAATATTTATCATGGAAGACTGCTTTTTTGTTGGCAATTACCTCTGCAAGGAGGGTTTCTGAATTGCAGGCCCTTATGGCGGTTGAGCCTTTCTTGATTTTCCATAAGGATAGGGTATCATTACGTACTAATCCTTCCTTTATGCCTAAGGTGGTTTCTAGTGTGGCTTTAAACCAAACTATTCATTTGCCTACTTTTTATGCAAATCCCCAAAATAAAGGGGAAAAGATTTTGCACACTTTAGATGTACACAGGCAGTTGCGTTATTATTTGGACAGAACTAAAGGGTTCAGGCAGTCTCAGCAGTTGTTTGTTTCTTTTGCTTTGAGTTCTCAGGGCAAGCCTGTGTCAAAACAAACTATTTCTAAGTGGATTGGGTTTTGCATTGCTTTCTGTTATTCCCATCATGGCAAGGAAGTTCCAGCTGGGATTAGGCCTCATTCCACTAGGGCTACTGCCACTTCAACAGCTTTTGAGGGAGTGGCAACCAAGGATATTTTGGAGGCGGCTACTTGGAGTTCAGTGCATACTTTCTCTAGGCATTATCACCTGCCACTTTACTCTAAATCCAGGGCTGGTTTGCCACTGCTGTTTTGCAGGGCATTTTGGCAGCTCCTGCTTCCTTGTAGTTTGGCCATCCTCCCTTACCTCTGCTTTGGGATTCTACCCAAGTGTAAGGACTGCAGCAATGTGAGATGAAGAACATAGTACAGTTTTGTACCTACCATAAATGTAGATGTTCAAGATCCACATTGCTGCAGTCCAATTTACCTCCCTCCTTCCCTCTGCAGTTAGAGGTGGTTGTGTGGGTTGGGTTGTACATATTGTGTATATTGTTTATATTGTACATATAGTTAGTGCAAGGGTGGTTGGTTGGTTGTTTGCTGTCTTTTGGTTTTGACCTTTATTTTTAGGGTCTTCTGACATCTGGGGCAAGAAAAGACTGAGGATATGACGTCGGTCATGCGCATTTGTACCCTGACGTCCTGATGTCAGTCAAATGCGCCTTGACCGACGTCAGCCTTATACTTTGATATTCGGGCCGACCGAGGGCAGCGGACTACCCAAGTGTAAGGACTGCAGCAATGTGGATCTTCGAACATCTACATTTATGGTAGGTACAAAACTGTACTTTTTCAAGTTTCAGAACCGAAGTCTTCAACTAAAAGCCAAGTACCCCGTTGGGGAAACTTTTTCTTGCTCTAAACCAATGTCAGTAAAAGTAAATTGCATTTCTTGTGGAAAGCAAGTGCCTCATAAAGATTTTCATTCGTATTGTATTCCTTGCCTAGGCCCTGACCACGACGTACCTCGCTGTCGGTTTTGTGCCTTATTTAAACCACAAACTATCCGTCGTCTGTATATTTTCACCTCTAAATATTTTGGTGTTCTGTTCAATTATCCTGATATGTCTTCGGTAAGCCATCCGACTACCGACATTCCGAAAAAACACAAAGACAGAGACAGGCTGCCTAGGTCCAAAGCTGCCAACAACACTTTTCCTACCCCGGTCGCCAGTACTCAGTGAGGCACTTTCGCAGCCCCTGATACCCGCTACTTCAGATTCACAGGCCTCTGCTGCGACCCATTCCGAGTCCGGTATGCCTTGAGATGCTTCAACTGTGGAACCTGCGGATGTTTCTACCTTGGATTGGTCCAGAGCCGCTGTGCAGGCACCGGCTTCTGAGGGTGTATTCAGGCCTACTGACTTGCGTATTAAACCGACGCCATCGTCTTCTTCAAGGCCTAAATCTCAAACCATGTCTAGAAAACTGACACCCAGACTGCATGGTCAGGCCTCTATTCCTAAAAAACAAATGACAAGAATGGCTGAAGACCTTATTACTTTAATCAGGGGAAGCCAACCTTTCCCCTCTAAGAGACCTAGGACTGAGTTTGCTTATGTTACTTCTGACCAGGATTCTGAAATTTCTGTTTCCTCTGATGACCAGGATTTACCCTCATCTACCTATGAGGATTCTGATGCTGAGGACTCTATTCTCTCTGCTTCCCCTCCCGGAGGATTTCTCCTTTGGTGAAACCTTGCATACCCTCAGGGAGCATTTTCGTAGGGAAAGTCAGGATTTCTCTGATTCTGAAGAGGCTTAGAGATTTCTTACTCCTGCCCCAGCACAGGCCTTTAGCCATACCTCCTGTACTAGACATTGTTGATTATGCCTTTTTGGAATCTAGCTTGGCCCCTGACTCTTTATCTCCTGCTCCCAGAAAACCTGATAGATATTACAGGGTCCCTGACTCTCGCAAGTTCCTTTTTCAAAAATCCTACTGGGGATCCTGAGACCATTTCACAGGGACCCAAGGGCATTAAAGCTACTACTGCCAAAAATCCTACCCACTCCGATAGAGACTCCAGGGCGCTGGATAGATTGGGTAAGAAAGGTATACACTTCTGCAACTTTGGCCATTAGGGCCTTAAACTGCCAGTTTCATATGTTAAAGTATCAGCAGCATATTATTGGATTGCTTAAACAAAAAATTATGTTGATTCCTGATTGTGCTAAAAATAAGGATTTACAGGATTTACTGCATTCAACTGAACAAGTTGGAAAACATACTTTGCAATGTGGTTTTGATTCACTAGAGGCATCTTGCAGGGCTGCTGTAACTGGGTCTGTACTTTGAAGGCATGCTTGGCTTAAGGAGCAATCCTTGCCAGATCATGTTTAAGCAAAATTACTGGATGCTCCCTTAAATCAGGGCCGTCTGTGTGGCAACAAGGCAGAAGAAATTCTTAAGTAGATGGAGGAAAAAGCTAAATCTATGCAAACTGTTAAAGATTTCTTACAAGTACAACCTCCAAGGTTTAGTAGGTATTGGCCTTCCAAGAATTGGTCCTTTTCTGCCTCTTCCAGACCTTCTCAGTCCAAACCCAGATCCAGCAGAGCACCCAGGCTTCTGTCCCAGGGTACGCACAAGACTAAGCAGTGGGGGGCCTCCACTTCCAAATCTGGGAGTAATAAAACTCCCCCCCTATGGTAAACTGTCTCAATGACTTCTTTTTAAAACTTCCAAGCACTTCTCAACTGACCGCCCCTTTGGGGGGAAAGATTGCTCTTCATGCAAAGAACTGCAAACGCATTACCCAGGAAAAATGGGTTTTAAATATAGTGTCCCCAGGATACAGATTTCACTTCCACACGTTACCAACACCAAGTGGTTGGTCAGATATACACCCAAATCAGTGGGCAGAGGCCCAAAAGCAAGTACTTTCTCTCTTAAGCATAGGGGCTATTCAGTTGGTACCAGAAGAGGAAAAGGGACAACGTTTCTATTCAAGACTTTTCCTGGTACCCAGAAAAGATGATTCATGGCGTCCTATCCTGGACGTGTCTACTCTAAACACCTTTTCGGTGATTCCAAAATTCAAGATGCTGACTCTTCACCATATGCTTCCTATGCTAGGCAAAGATGCCTGGTTGGCAACACTAGATTTAAAGGAAGCATACCTGCACATCCCAATCAGGGAATCTTACAGAGGATACCTACGCACTGCCCTTTGGCTTATCTACTGCGCCCAGGGTATTCACAAAGTGCCTAGTTCCAGACATTGCATTTTGCAGGCAAAGAAATATTCAAATATACCTGGACGATTGTCTAATTCAGGCAGAAAGCCAGGACATACTTTTGAATAATCTGGCCTTTGTACAAAGGGTGCTAACTTGTCTGGGGTACACCATAAATGAAAAGAAATCACACCTGCTACCCTGTCAAATTATATTCCTGGGAGCAAGCTTGAATACAACTTCCCAGATGGCTTTTCTCACACGAGAGAAACAAATTCATTTGACAACCTACTTCAAACAAGTGGCCACAAAAACCCAGCTATCTGCAAGGCAAATACTACAAGCCTTGGGGTTCATGGCTTCCTGCATTCTTCTAATTCCATATGCAAGACTGAATGAGGAAACTACAATGGTATCTAAAAAGCCTATGGTGTCAACATTCTCAGGATCTAGAAGCAATGATTCCTATAATACCTTGCCTATGCCTAGAGTTCCTTTGGTGGGCAGAGGCCTGCCACCAAAACAAGGGACTACCATTCACACTACACCCTGCTGCCCAAACCCTAACAGACGCATCAGACTATGCATGCGGGGCTCACCTGGCAGGGAAGTGCATTCAGGGCAAATGGAACACAAGTCAAATGCACCTGCATATCAATCAAAAAGAAATATTAGCTGTACAGAACGCTCTGACAGCTTTCAAGGACCACATTCTTCCAGGACAATTAATGGTAAAGACAGACAACACCACTGTTATGTGGTACATAAACAAGCAGGGGAGTACACATTCTTACCCCCTCTGCAGACTAGCCATGGCATTGCGGAACACAGCCTTGAGCTACAAAGTGCATCTACAAGCTCAATTCCTGCCAGGAAAACTAAATACACTGGCAGACGGACTAAGCAGAAACCTCATGGACCCACACAAGTGGAAACTGGAACAAAGGGTTTTCAACATGTTGACAAGCAAATGAGGGAGCCCAGATACAGACCTGTTTGCCTTCCCCCAGAACCATCAATTGGACAAATTTTGCACAAGGACTCCCCATAAACAAGCTTGGAAAGTGGATGCTCTGTCCTTCAGCTGGAAAGAAACTATCAGTTTATGCCTTTCCTCTTCTGCCTCTGCTCTCCAAAGTACTACTAAAGATCAAACAAGACAAACCAAGGACGATTTTGATTGCACCAGACTGGTCACGCCAACACTGGTGTACCCCCTCTTGCGCAGTGCGTCACTGTTGGCCCCATGACACCTGCCTGAGACTCCTACCCTATTGTCTCAGCAGGAGAACCAGATTCTGCACCCTCAGCTTTAAACACTGAACCTAGCAGTCTGGCTAATTACCTAATCTCTCCTTTATCATCCCTCAGTAAACCAGTGACTGATATCATTTTAGAGGCAAGGAGGCCTAGTATTAGAAAATCTTATGCCGAAAATTGGAAAAGATTCTGTGCGTGGAACCAATCTCAAGGGATGAGCACAGCAGTGCCCAATTTACCTCAGATTTTACAATACTTAACTGAGATGCTTCACAAGGGCTATCTTCTCCTCCATCAAAATTCACGCCTCCGCCATTTTAGCTCATTATAACACAGAACCTCCCCTCTTCTCTCATCCACTGCTCAAGCAGTTCCTCAGAGAGGCCAAAAATTTAAGACCACCCAGGAGAGCTCTATCTTCAGCCTGGGACCTTAACTTTGTATTGGAGAAACTCACTCTTCCTCCTTTCGAGCCAGCTGCTACTGCAGATTTAAAATTCCTTTATTGGAAAACAGCTTTCCTTTTAACAATCACTTCTGCAAGAAGGGTATCTGAATTACATGCCCTTATGGCAGTGGAGCCTTTCATCATCTTTCATGCGTACAGGGTGTCCCTCAGGACCAATCCGTCTTTCATGCCCAAGGTGGTATCCAGTGTGGCCCTTAATCAGTCCATTCATTTGCCAACCTTCTTTCCTAATCCACAGAACAAAGGGGAACGGATACTGCACTCCTTAGATGTGCACAGACAACTTAGATTCTACTTGGACAGGACTAAACCTCAAAGGTAATCTGAATAACTGCTGGTGGCATTTGCTGCAGAGGGGAAGGCTGTTTCAAAGCAAACCATTTCTAAATGGATAGGCCATTGCATTCATTTCTGTTATAAGCACCATGGAAAACCTATCCCACAGGGGATCAGACCCCACTCAACCAGGGCTGCATCTACCTCTACAGCTTTTCTCAGGGCCGTCCCTACCAGGGACATCCTAGAAGCTGCCACCTGGAGTTCTGTACATACTTTCACCAAGCATTACCATCTGACAATTTTCTCTAAATCCAGAGCTGGCTTTGCCACTGCAATCTTGCAGGGCCTTATAGCTGGTCCTAATGCTAAATTCCTCCTCCCATCCTTAGCTTTGGGAATCTACCCAAATGTGATGACTGCAACAGTGAAACACGAAGAACATAGTACAGCTGTGTACACTTACCATAAATGTAAATGTTCGAGTGTATTCACGGTTTCAGTCCTGGTTACCCTCCCTCCAGCCCCCTTACTACTTTTGGCTATACCTCTACTCTCCTTTACTATGCTTAAAAGCTTTTTGGTGTATTTGCTTTTTTGTTGGAGGTATAACCTTGTATATTTATAGATTTAATTGCTTCCCATTAGGGGGCAGCTGACAGCTGGGGCAAGAAAAACTGATGTAATGGCGTCTGCTGCATGTTTTATACCCCTGACGACCTGACTTCAGGAAAGAAGAGACAGCAACGGATGCAGAACCGAAGACTTTGTTAATCAGGCCGACTGAGGGCTACTGCAAGCATATAACCCAAATGTGATGACTGCAACGGTGAATACACTCTACATTTATGGTAAGTATACACAGCTGTACTTTTCTCAAGTAGTTTCTCATACTGGTTCCAGTAAAAGGGGGGCTCTGGTGTCTTTGCATCCAAAATGAAAAAGCAGATTTAAGTTAATTTTCATGTTTAGGTCAATTCTAGACCCAATGCTTTATTTTCAGATGTTATTTCATCATTCTGCCTTTTTGCTCATTCTAAAGACTTAACCTGCTGGAGAGATGGGTATATATCCCAGAGACTATACCGTCTATGGAACAAGCTCCCCATCCATGTGAAAGAGTTCCTCCCTAACCCAATTCAAGTGCATCTTGGACAATTGGATGAGCAAGAGGAAATTCATACTTGGTTTGGCACCTGTGTCTATAATGGACACAGGCAAACCTGTAAATGGTTCATATCCGAGGCCCCTGCTTCTTTATGTTTCATCTCCCGAACCCTTGCTTACACTTGTTAAGGGTATCGGAACTTGTCAGAGATTTGGGATGCATGACTAGGCTTAAAAAGCTCCTTGTGGTCATTAACCTAGTAAATGCATATGAACCTATACGTGCCAGTCTTTTTTCCAAAATTTTGAAATGTTGCGTCTTTCGGCTTTTTCTGGTAAGGGGTCGCCACAGCGGAACTCCGGTCTGCTAATGATTGGCAATTGATTTTTACGTGCCGAGTTGCCAGCCCTGATGCACAACCTTCAACGAAGGTATGCCCATTCACACATGTCTCCACGCAGAAGACGCTGTAGCTGAGAATCGGACCGGACAGCGTCTTACTGGGAGGTGACAAGGAGAATATATATATTACACCTATTGGACGTTCACAGGCAATTATGTTTTTACTTGAATAAAACAAAATGATTTTAGAAAAACCGAACTGTTTGTATTTTTTTCTGATTCAAAATTGGGCAAATCAGTCTGTAAAGTAGCATTAACTAAGTGGTTGACTGAATGTATTACCTTGGTTTATCATAAATTGGGCACATTCTTACCCAAACCACCAAGATTACATTCAACCAGGTCTGTGGCTGCTACTTCAGCTTTTTTGTCTAGATTTTCTCTAGTTGATGCTTGTGCTGCCGCAATTTCGGCCAGTCCTCATACTTCTATTGCTCATTACAAATTAGATCTTGTTTCTAGGACCAGAGCAGCTTTTGGTTAAACAGTACTCAGGAATATCCATTCTTGGTTGCCCTGGTGTTTAGGTAGCTGGGGACTCTGTTCCAAGAGTTGAGGAACGAATGAAAATTGATATCAAATAAAGAAGTTATGTACTCACCATAATGTTCCATCTGTGCTGTCCGATGTTCTTCGTGTTTCACTGTTGCAGTCATCACACTTGGGTTATCCTGCCAGGGATAGCCCTCAGTTGGCCCAGATACCAGAGGTTTAGTATTTCTGCATCAGTTGCTGTCTCTCCAGGACTGACGTCAGGTCGTCGGTGGTATAAAAACAGGCAGCCGACGCCATTACATCAGTCTTTCTTGCTGAGGAGCCCGAAGCAGAAGCAGTCGCACGAGTGTCGGTCGGCCACTACCTGAGTTTTCGTTTCCGAATTGAAGTTGAAGTCTTCTAAAGCTAAGTACCCCATTGGGGATCCTTTTTTCTTGCTCTAACCGAGATCAGAAAAAGTTAACAATTGTCTCGCCTGTGGAAAGCAAATACCACACCGAGGCTTCCATTCTTACTGCTTCACCTGTTTAGGCCCAGACCACAATATCCCTCGCTGTTGCTTTTGTGCTTTGTTCAACGCCTAAACTATACATCGTCGGGCCCTTATCGTAGTTAAATATTTTCACTCTCAGTCCTGTTATTCCGATATGGCTTTGATAAGCCACCCGAGTACTGATCTTCTGAAAAAAACGTAAGGATAAAGACAAAGACAGACCACACCGGTCCAAAACTGCCAACGACGCTTCCATTAAGCTAGTAGTCAGTTCTCCGGTCCTCATTGAGGTGCTTTTGCAGCCCTTGATGCCCGCTTCTGTGGATTCGCAGGCTGCTACTGAGACCCATTCGGAGTTTGGTATGCCGCGAGATTCTTCTTCGACTAAGGATCCTGCGGATGTCTCTACCTTGGATGGGCCCAGAGCCGCTGAGCAGGCACCAGCTTCAGAAGAAGTTTCTACCGATACCCGACACAAACAGACTTCTTTTTCATCTTCAGTTCTTTCTAAAAGTACCGAGTTTCTAATCTAAGGCCCGGGGTACAAACTATGCCTAAAAAAGCAATGAATCAAGCTCGTACACCTGCTTCCATGTCTCAATCTCAAATGCTTAAAATGATAGAAGACTTTATTATGCTCATTAGGGAAAGCCGGCCTACCCCTTCCAAAAGAAAGAGAGACTTGTCTGCAGTGGTTCTGAACAGGAGTCCTATGACTCTGAGGTTTCTGAATATGAAGACATGCAACCCCTCTCTGCTTATGTGGATTCTGATAGAGGAATCCATTCCTTCTGCGTCTCCTCCCGAGGATTTTTCATTTGGTGAAACCCTACATACTTTAAAGGAGCATTTCCAGTGGGAATGTCAGGACTATCCTCAGTCAAAAAAAGAGACTCTGAGAATTCTTAAATTTACCACAGCACAGACCTTTAGCCATTCCTCTTGTCCTGGATGTTGTGGATGATGTTTTTATGGAATCCCGTTCGACTCCTGACACCCTTCCTCCTGCTCCCAGGAAACCTGACAGGTACTACAGAGTCCCTGACTCTCTCAAATTCCTTTTTAAAAATCCTACTACTAAGCCAGAGGTCATCTCCCAAGGACTTAAAGCAACCTCAGCTAAGAATCCCCCCCCCCCCCCCCCAGACAGGGATTTCCGAGCTTTAGACAGATGGTGTAAAAAAGTATACACCTCTGTAACTCTCGCTATTAGAGCACTAAATTGTCAGTTCCACATGCTGAAATAGCAGCAGCATACCATCGAACTCCTCAAACAAAAAATATTTTCCTTTCCTGCTTGTGCAGAAAATAAAGAATTACAAGAGCTTATGCATTCTGCAAGCCAGGTTACTAAGCACACCTTGCAATGTGGCCTTGATGCCCTAGAAGCATCTAGCAGGGTAGCAGTCACTGGTTCTGTCCTTAGAAGGCATACTTGGCTTAAAGAACAGACCTTGCCAGACCATGTCAAATCAAAGTTATTGGACGCACCATTGAACAAAGACAATTTGTTTGGCACAATGGCAGAAGAGGTCTTAAAAAAGTTGGAAGAAAAAGCTAAATCTATGCAGACGGTTAGACTTTTTATAGGTTGAACCTCTGAGGTTCAGTAGGCATTGCCCCTTCAAGCACTGGTCCTTTCCTGGTCCCCTCCAGGCCAGCTCAGCCCTGACCCAGGGGAAGCAGACCCCCAGACAGCAGTCCCAGGGAATGCAGAGATCTAAGCAATGGAGTTCCTCCTCTTCAAAAACAGGAAGTGCTAAGCCACCCCCTTATGGTAAGAACTCACCATGACATCACACCTCCACCCCTTACCTCTGCCCACCTGCTTGTGCCCCTAGGAGGAAAACTCTCCTTCCATGCAAACAACTGGGCCTGTATTACCAACGACCGATGGGTCCTCAACATAGTGTCAAGGGATACAAAATTTATTTCCACACTGTCAACCCTAAAAGTGTTCCCAGATCTTCCTCCATACCAGTGGGCAGAGGCCATAAAGCAAGTCCATTCCCTGCTCTGTATGAGGACAATACAGCACGTTCCTGCAGACCAGATAGGCCAAGGTTTCTATTCCAGACTCTTCTTGGTACCCAGAAAAAAAGGGCACGTGGCGCCCAATCCTCGATCTGTCCATTCTAAACACCTTTCTGGTGATACCAAAATTCAAATGCTCACCCTCCAGCAGCTTCTTCCTCTGCTTTCCAAGGATGCTTGGTTAGCCACCCTAAACCTAAAAGAGGCCTATCTACACATCCTGATTAGAGAATCCTGCAGAAAATAGCTACATTTCAGGGCAGGATCTATGCACTTTCTGTTCTCTTTGTTTCCCTTTGGCTTATCCACTGCTCCCAGAGTTTTCACAAAATGCCTGGCTCCAGCCATTGCTTTTTGCAGACAAAGAAATATTCAAATTTCCCCCTACTTAATCGATTGCCTGATTCAGGCAGACAGTCAGGAAAAGCTGTTACAGCACCTGACCTTTGTAAAGGACCTACTGACCTCCCTGGGATATACTATCAACGAAAAGAAATCAAAACTAGTCCCCACACAAAAAATACTATTCCTGGGAGCAAGCCTGGACATTGCATCCCAGATGGCATTCCTTACTCCAGAAAAACAAGGCTACCTGACAGGCTACTTATCTCATCTAGCCACCAGAACCCAGTTATCCACAAGGAAAATCCTGCAAGCTCTAGGGTTCATGGCCTCCTGCATTCTACTCAGTTTGTATGTCAGACTGCATATGAGGAAACTACAGTGGTACCTAAAAAGCCTTTGGTGTCAACACTGTCAAGACCTGGAAACTATCATACCTATGATACCCCGTCTAAGGAAAGATTTTCTTTGGTGGGCAACAGCATGCAACCACAACAAGGGACTTCCCTTCTCACAACCCCATGCCACCCAGACCCTCACCACAGATGCATCAGACTCTACCTGGGGTGCACACCTGGATGGCAGGTGCATTCGGGGCCATTGGAGCCCAAATCAAATACATCTGCACATCAAACAAAAAGAGATGCTAGCTGTTCAGCATGACCTGACAGCTTTCAGACCCCTACTCTCCCCAGGGCTTCTAGTGATCAAAACAGACAACACCACAGTGATGTGGTATATCAACAAGCAGGGAGGGACTTGCTCTTATCCTCTCTGCAGGCTCGCCATGACCCTTTGGCACACAGCCTCAGCCATGCAAATACGCCTGCTACTAAAATTCCTGCCAGACTCCCTAAACTCTCTGACAGACAACTTAAGCAGAAACCTGCCAGACCCACACGAGTGGCAGCTTGACCACAAAACCTTTAACCTTGTAACCCAGAAATGGGGCACTCCAAAGGTGGACCTTTTTGCCTCCCACTCCAATCATCAGCTCAGCAAATTTTGCACCAGGAAACCTCACAGCAAAGCCTGGAAAGTGGATGGTCTATCCTTCCAATGGGTAAACCTCTCAATCTATGCATTTCCCCCTCTACCACTCATTTCAAGGGTACTGCTGAAAATGAGAGGAAAAACCAAGGGCAATCTTGATTGCTCCAGACTGGCCACGCCAGCACTGGTACCCACTGCTACGCAGCCTGTCACCCCTGCCACCATGGAAGCTACCTCAGATCCCAACACTCCTGACCCAGAAGAATTGAGAATTCATGCATCCACAATTGCAGACCCTGAACCTGGCCGCCTGGTGTATTCCCTGACGTCTCCTCAAGCTGCCAGCCTAAGCAAACAAGTACTGGATGTTGTTCGTGAGGCCAGATGCCCCAGCACTAGAAAATCCTATGCTGACAAGTAGAAAAGGTTTTGCACCTGGATCCAGGCTAAGGGAGCCAAAACAGCACAGCCCTCCCCTACCTCTCATCCTGTATTTACCTAGCAGACCTACTGCACAGGGGGTCTGTCCTTCTCTTCTATTAAAATTCATGCCTCTGCCATCCATCTCTGCTCATTACAGCACAGAGCCAACTCTTTCTTCTCATACCCTCTCATCAAACGGTTCCTAAGAGGGGCTAGCAACTTAAGAACACCCAGAAGAGCTCCTTCCCCAGCTTGGGGTCTTAACTTTGTGTTGGAAAAGCTCACCATACCCCCCTTTGAGCCAGCAGCTTCAGGAGAGTTAAAATGTCTCTCTTGGAAAACAGCCTTGCTTCTGGCCATCACTTCAGGTAAAAAGAGTTTCAGAGCTACAAGCACTCATGGCTGTAGAGCCCTTCATCATTTTCCATGCTGAGAGGGTCTCCCTCAGGACTAACCCATCCTTCATGCCTAAATGTCCAGTATGGCTCTCAACCAATCCATTCATTTGCCCACCTTTTTTCCCTAACCCACAAAACAAGGGGGAAAGGATTCTGCACTCTCTAGATGTGCACAGACAGCTCAGATTCTATCTGAATAGGACTAAATCTTTTAGAAAAACTGACCAGTTGCTAGTCAGTTTCGCAGCAGGGGCAGAGTGCAAGGCCATATCCAAACAATCAAGTCTCCAAATGGATAGCATACTGCATCCATTTCTGCTACAAACAGCATGGGAAACTGCCCCCCCCCCCCCCCAAAAAAAAAAAAGCTGGTCAGGATGCATTCCACCAGGGCAACCTCCACCTCTGCAGCTTTTCTCAGAGGGGTCCCCACCAGGGACGTCTTGGAGGTGCAACATGGATTTCTGTTCATACCTTCACCAAGCATTACCACCTGCCTATCTTCTCCAAATCCAGGGCAGGCTTTGCCACCACAGTCATGCAGGGCATCCTAGCGAGCCCCCAGTCTTCTTAACTGCCTCCACCCTTTTCTTCAGCTTTGGGAATCAACACAAGTGTGATGACTGCAACAGTGAAACATGAAGAACATAGTGCAGTTGTGTACACTTAACATAAGTGTAGA
This sequence comes from Protopterus annectens, assembly GCF_019279795.1. Taxonomy (NCBI): domain Eukaryota; kingdom Metazoa; phylum Chordata; order Ceratodontiformes; family Protopteridae; genus Protopterus; species Protopterus annectens. The sequence goes on along the minus strand of NC_056735.1, from coordinate 173,901,168 downwards.
TGTTCGAGTGTATTCACTGTTGCAGTCCTGGTTTCCCACCCTCCATCCCCCTTGTCTCTCTCTCTCTCTCTCTCTTCCTCTCTTCTTACAGGGGAATTTTTGGTGTTTACTTTCTACTGGTAGTGTTCTTCCACCATAACCTAGCTCCCTATTTGGGGGCTCCTAATAGCTGGGGCAAGAAAAACTGATGTAATGGCGTTGGCTGTCTGTTTTTATACCTCTGACAACCTGATGTCAGTCCTGGAGCGACAGCAACCGATGCAGAAATACTAAGCCTCTGGTATTCGGGCCGACTGAGGGCTACCCCTGGCAGGATAACCCAAGTGTGATGACTGCAACAGTAAATACACTCGAACATCTACATTTATGGTAAGTGTATACAACTGTAGTGTTTCATTCTTCCTGAACTACCCTCCCGCCAACCCCCTCCTAGTCATCCTTTTGGAAGGATGAAAGATGCTAAAGAAAACTTATTCCTTACTTTGCGTCTCAGTTTTTGCTGGTTATCTTATTATTTTTTGTTGCTTGCAATGCTCTATCGATATAAAGGGCAGCAAACAAGATCTGAGGTATGTTAAAGACTATATGGCTTCATGGGAAAGGAAAGAGCTCGAGAGCTTTCAGTGATCCACAAGCAAGTAGAAGCAACTGAGTTGGGTCCGAGGATCGGATCCAAACCCAAGAGTTGAACGTGAAAATGGAAAACACAGACGGAACATTATGGTGAGCAAGTAACTTCTTTATTCCTCTTTTACTAAATACATTCAGAAACTGCGGTGGTGGTGCTGCGGTAGCGTTGTCGCCTCACAGTTGGACGTTGCCCTTTCGATTCTCAGTTAGAGCGTCTTCTGTGTGTCGACATGCGTGAATGGGCGTTCCTTCGTTGAAGGTTGTGCGTTAGGCCCGGCAAGCCAGCACATAAAAATCTACTGCCAATCATTAGTGGACCGGAGTTCCGCTGTGGCAACCCCTAACCGGGAAAAGCCGAAAGACACAAACGCAAACAAACTAAAGACATTCAGAAGATTGACCCTGTAGTGAATGTGAAGGGAGATGAGCGTTTTTTTTCTCCATAGGGTTCAGAATCAGATTCTGTGGAGAGTGTGGTATCTGATTCTCCCTGCAAATAATTATCTTTCTCTGAGAGTACTTCTAGAATGAATCAATGTTTTCAGTGGGAAAATAATGAGGTTTACTCAATCCCTCAAAGTATTATGATTTTTTTACAACTCGAATTTCTAGAACCTTCACCCATCCCTCCAATTTTGTCTGCTTTGGAGGATGCTTTTGTCATTGCTTACGATCTCACTATGACAACCTGCTGCCCCAAAAATGCAGATAGATTATATAAAGTTTCTTATCCCTTTGTTTTTGTACTCCTAATTCCAGACCTATCCAAGGAGCTATTGCTTTAGTGAATCCAGCTGATGCTAACCATTTTGTTAATTCTGTTCTCTCTCTTTCGGAGAAGATGGGATGGCTTTTGGAAAGTTTGAGGAAAGCGTGTGCTTCTGCATCTAATTCTAAATTGTGAGGCTGATTTGCTGAAGTTTGTCCTGGCTTATTGTGAACGTATGATGAATGTTCTGGCATTAGATTCCTCCCTGAGGAGAAAATTTACTTTGTATAATTTGGTTTCTTCGTTTTCCCAAATCAGTGGTCATCATTTGAAATGTACCTATGAATGTGTTGATACTACGTCTGGTTCTGCTGCCTCTTGAACTGTTATGAGAGGTTAGCCTGGCTGTGTTTCAGAACCTCCACAGAGATGCTAAGAGTGAAATATTGAGATGTTCTTCATGTTTCACTGTTGCAGTCATCACACTTGGGTTATCTGCTTGCAGGTAGCCCTCAGTCGGCCCGAATACCAGAGTCTTGGGATTTCTGCATCGGATGTTGTCACCTCTTCCATGAAGTCAGGTCATCAGGGGTATAAAACTTGCAGCCGATGCCATTACATAAGTTTTTCTTTCCCCAGATGTTAGGAGCTCCCAAAGTAGGAAACAATTACATGGAGTGGAACACCTCCAGTAAAAAGTAAATACCATAGCCATAAGATATGGCCAGAAAAGGGATAGATAGAAAGTCTAGAAAAGTCAGGGGGCTAGAGGGAGGGTATCCAGGACTGCAACAGTTAATACACTCTAACATCTACATTTATGGTAAGTGTACACAACTGTACTATGTTCCTTGTGTTTCACTGTTGCAGTCATCACACTTGGGTTGATTCCCAAAGCTGAGTAAGGGTGGAGGCAGTCAAGAAGTATTATGGTTGGCTAGCAGGCCTTGTAAGACTGCTGTAACAAATCCAGCTCTGAATTTAGAAAAAAACAGGTAAGTGGTAATGCTTGGTGAAGGTGTGTACAGAACTCCAGGTTGCAGCTTCCAGGATGTCCCTGGTAGGGATTCCCCCTGAGAAATGCTGTAGAAGCTGAGGTAGCCTAGTGGAATGAGTTCTGATCCCCTGCTACCTGCAGGCAGATAACCCAAGTGTGATGACTGCAACAGTGAATACACTTGAACGTCTACATTTATGGTAAGTGTACACAACTGTACTTTCTGTGTTTTTCAGAGATAGTTTACAGACCTTTTGCTGCAAATGTTATCAAAAGGTGTAATTAGAGGGAAATCTGTTTCAGGGAATCTCTCAGATTTTTTAGCCCTCCTTCTCCATGTTTTACAATGGGTTCTGTGCTCCCTCTACTCATCACCCAACAGAAAACTGGCAAGCAAATGTTTAAAAAGCAATAGCAGAGAGGTTCAAAAAAAGCTGGAATCCCTCAAAACAAAGGACAGTCCAATAAGTCATACTAACTACAAGATGGTTCTTCCCCCACCCTGGCAGTCCCTTAAACCTCTTCAAAGCTGTGAATCTCCATTTTTCTCATTGGCAGCCGATCATTTTGGAGAAATGGGCCCTGAATGTGATCCATCAAGGTTACAGATGGCAAGTAGGAGTCTCCATCACCATACCAGCCTATTCCTTCTCATCTGCCAGTCCAAATTCTTCTCTTTCCTCCTGTTTTACATCATTTGCTTTCTCAGGGGTAATAAAAGCAAGTTTCTCTACCTCTGTGGGGAGGCTTTTTATTCAAGGATATTTCTGATGACAAAGAAAGAAGATTCTTGGAGACCAGTTTTTGGATCTTATTTCCTGAATCTGTTTAGTGATGGTGCCCAAGTTCAAAATGCTTTCACATTAAAATCTGTTACTTCTTCATCGTTTGAGCTTCGTAGTAACCTTAGATTTAATGCATATCATTGCATTCCCAGTCCTCCAGATTTCAGGCATTTGTTAAGGTTGTGTCTATCTGGATCACATTATCTGTTCTTTGCCTTACTCTTTGGGCTCTCTACTTCTCCGAGTGTTCACAAAGTGTTTATCTGCTGTAATAATCTGCTGCAGAGTGAAAGGCATCCACATTGTTTTTTTATTTAGATGCTTTGCTTATCTTTCCAGAGTCTTTTTCAAAGTGTCAGCAATCTCTCTTGCATAAGGGATCTCTTACACAGGCTGGGATTGCAAGAGAACATTTAGAAGATTTTTCTGACTACTCCTCACAGAACTGTGTTTTTTTTTTCTTCCCTCTGGGGTGCCTCCTTGTCACTTCAGTATAAAGAGCTTTTCTTCCTCAGGAAAAAGATCAATTTTTAGTTCTATCTCTGGGGTTTTCCATTCAGATTTCCGTCTTAGCAAGGGAGTTCTTCAGGATTGTAGATCTCATGGCATCCACGATTCTAATGATACATCTGGCAAGGCTTCTCACTTTTTTAATTTTTCCAAGTTTTTGGGTTTTTAATACCATGACAGGAATGAACCCCATTCCTAAGTCTAAGTATGATTACAGTTCATTAATTAGTATTGTTTCAATCTTTGAAGTTGGCCAGAAGTGCTCCTCGCAGCATCCGCAATGTTCCCAGAATTGACTCCTGCAATTCATATGGAGTTACATGCATTGGTAACTTATCCAAGTATGACTGTAAATTATGTTTTTTTTTTTTTTTTTTTTTTTTTTTTTTTTTTAAATAAGACCCATTACTCCTACAACTGTTGGAACTGTCTGGTTATCCTTTCCACATTTCCCTTATTTCTGCTTGTAAATCTTGGTATTTATGGCTTTGTATCTCTCTCTACATAAGACACTATAGTCACTGGAAAACACCGCTATTGAATTATCACCTGTGACATAGAGGCAAATTTACCTTTACACAAACTGTATTAAACATAAATGAACATTATGATTCACATATACTACTATGTAACCTAAGCAACATTACATAAATTATTCAATTCCTTCCCGTTTTGTAAACAAGAGACATCTTTACTAAACCATCACTTATCACATAAGCAGTCATGCATTTATATAAATGAAAGCAAACCACACCAACAACAATCCTAGTTGAAGCGTTTTACGTCACAAATCATACTGACACACTCCCAGTTGCAAACATTGTGCATCACTTAGTCTACCCAGTCACTTTCAAACATTACATAGCTCATTTAAGTCCTGCCTTCTTTTAAACCTCATTCCTCCCCTGTATGTTTTGTTCCCACAATTCCCATTTTTTCCCTATGTAGTTTACTCCTACCCTTTTCTAAAGATCTCAGTTCCAGTTGTTTTATTCCTGTTACTGTATTCACTACTTCTAATATAGTTGGTTTAGATTTTGATTTCCATTTTCTAGTAATTGCTTTTTTGGCAGCCACCATAATTAGACACAGCAAGGTCTTACCATGTCTAGGCAATTCTGTATCATAGCTAAGAAAAATCATCTCCCTCATCACAGCAATCTGCCCATCAAGCGCCTCCTACAGTGCATCCCGCAGGGAATCTTTAAAGCCCGCCAACCCACCACACTCCAGAAAATGTTTCCAAGTACCTGTTTCTTCCACCGTCACACCTCCAACATGTGCTGTCTACCTGAGGAAAAATTCTCTGGAGTCTTACTTGGAGTATAAAAATATCTGTGTAAACATTTCCAAGCAAAAATCCCAAATCTTCTAGATTTTGTTACATATTTGGGAGACAAACATATATCCTGCCGTTGTGTCTTTGTGAATTGTTTATCCAGTCTTTCTTCCCATTTTTTTTTAACTTTCTCTAATTCATTCGTATAGTTATCGTACAATATTTTATATGCTGTAGTAATTATTCCTTTTTTAATGGCAGTTTCTGTTCTAGATTCTACTAAAAACTACCAGTGCTGATCTTTTGTTTAGGGACCCCCCTTTTTTCTTTCTCTTTGCATATACTCTTGATATCAATCCTTGATAAGGAAGGCAGTCTCTAGCCTGAAGTCCAAATACATTTTTGGCGTCTTCCTATTCTATTACTTTTCCCTCTCTAGTTATTTGCTCCCAATACCTTGTTTCCTTTGCCATTTTTCTGTAGTGAATTCCAGCCCCCCCCTCTTGCCTAGTGTCTGTATTCCTAATTGCAGTCATCCCTATTTGCTGAGTCTCCTTTCTCCATTCCCGTGTTGGTTTAGTTCTTTTTCTGCTACTTTATGGATGTAATATACTGCATGATTATTCTCATTAAAGACCAGCATCCAAAATCCCAGTCTCTCCTTATTTATTGAGCTCCCCCCCCCCCCCTGTTTCAGCGTCAGCGCTTTCCACTTTGAATTATAGATCTGAAGTAGTTTACTTCATTTGGTCTTCAACCTGTGGGTCTCTGATCCACATCAGATCCGACATGGCTGCATTTTCAAGCTGTGGATCTGAGCTCCAGACTCCTTCCCTTACCCACAATGCCCCCTTGTTTCTCTTCTCCCTTTAGATGTCGTTTGCCGCCATCATGGTTACAAGCGTGGTTTCTGAGCTCCAGCTAGTGGGTCAGGTAAGTGAACTAAACTTTGGTTTTCTATCTGATTTCTTCCTAATTTCCTCCTTATATCCTTTCTTCCTCCCCGCATCTGCATATGACAAAAAAATAAAAAAGCTTTCTCTTTTTCTGTCTAGAGGTGTGTGTGTGAGATTTGGGGATGGCAGAAGCCCCTAAGGCAGGCTTTAGGAAATGCACAGAGTGCGGCCATAAGCTATCTTTGGTGGATGACCACACTCTGTGCGTAGTTTGCCTAGGTGCCCTTGTCCTATTTGCACTGGTTTCAACCCCAGGGCACTTTAGACAATCAGGGCAAACTGATTCTGAAGGGTTTGCTCCCCTCTTCGGGATTGCTGTCCCTTCTTCCGCAGCAGGTGTAGCAGCGGCTGCTGCATCTGCTTCCTCTTCCCCAGCGTCAGGGACTCAAACTCCCGATAAGAGGTCCGGGGAAGGGATAAGTCTAAGAAAGACCAGCCTCGCAAGCGGTCCCCTGACCGCTCGTTGCAGGCGGGTCTGCCACCCAAAATTAGGCCTCCAACTAGCCCTGGGTCTCCTCGTTTACACTCACCCATGTTCTCCCCTGAGCCTAAGGAGACTCGTAGCCAATCCGCAGTTAGGTCTTGTCCCCACCAGCTCTCCCGACCTGTTTCAGTGGTGTCCTCCCGCTCCACCCGGAGTCTCAGCGAAGCAGAGATGGACAAGATGATGCGGAGATTTATCCGCACTCAGATCCAGATGGGGGTCTTGCCGGCACCCTCTCCCACCGGAGTGGGCTCCTTGCAACCTTTTTTTCCCAACCAATAACGCCTTCTTCGATCTGACTGGCAGTTTGAGTTTTTGGATCCGAGGACCCTTGGGGTTGAGGGGTCGGCACCGAAGGTATCATGTACCTCATGCCGATAGTTGCTTTGAGCAAGTCTGATCTGATGGGATCGGATCCGAGCTCTCGGAGCAATAGTCTCAGGGTTGGATCTGAGGGGGGTGCTGTCTGCTCTGAGCACTTCAGAGCAGCGCATTCTACTCGACATCTCTGTTCCTGGAGGCTCAGCTCCGACTCCCCTGTCGGATCGGGGGGGGGACGGGCCTGCCAGTACATACCAGGAGGTTTGTTCCCCCTCAGCATTGAACGTGGGGGAGAGGGTTCTCACAGTGTCGAGGCCTCTGGCTATCTCATCCTCTGACTCCTTCCAGACCCTCTTGGCTCTGAGTGTGGTTCCGACCATGTTGCCGTCTCAGGGACAGCCCGTGGTTGCTATGCCTCAGAGAGTTCCAGTGGAACAACAAGAGGTTTGTGAGTTCTTCTCAGCGAGTCCCTCTGAGGAGGTATCCCATAAACGTACTTGTAAGAGGAGCCACTTGGACTCTCCTCCAGAGTTCCTCACAGAGGACACAGACTTGGATGAAGGGGAAGGTTCTCCAAGGTTACCCCCCCCCCCCCCCCGAGGATGTCTCCTTTGGAGACATCATGGAGTTCTTTCGCCAGGGGGTGTTCAGCCCCAAAACTGACCTCAGATGAGTCTGTGTTCCTGGAGGCAATCGGCTCGGGCCCATCTACCTCTTGGGTGTGCCCTCCTGTAGATCCACTCGTGGATCTGATGACATCTTGGGCATGGAAGGAGCAGGACACCATAGAGCCCATTCATAAGCGCCCCAACAAAGTGTTGAGCCTCCCATCGGAAAGGACTCATTGGAACAAGGGGTCCCCGGTAGATGCGATATGGCCTCCACCAAGAAGGAGCTCGCACAGGAGAGTTCCATGGTTCATCTCCCTGATCGAGAATCAAGAGTGATGGACCATTTTGGGAAGTGAGTATGTGTGTCAGAGACCTTCTCAGTGAGGCCACTGAACTATATGGCACACCGTCATTCGACTCGAGAGCGATCTAGTGAAGGAAATCACAGAATCGGCCCCAGAGTCCATGTCGGCGGAGGACAAAAAGACGTTCTCCGCCCAAATGGCCACTCTCAAAGCGGTTGCCAACGCGTCCATGCGACTGGTCTGTCATGCTACGGAGGGAGCCGCAAGGGTTGCCAGAACAGGCGTTACGCCTGGCTCCAGTTGTCAATTTTCAGAGCCCTTCAAGGCTTCTTTCACCAATGCTCCGTATGATGGTTCTACCTTTTTGGGAAATCAGTGAAAGAGACACAGGTCCAGAGCAAGAAGGATGGGAAGACACTGCCGTCGGGATCCGCTTCTCATTTCTTCAAAGATCCTTTTCCAGTAATCAGGGAGGAACAAAGAAGATGTGGTTCCAGAAGTCTCAGTTTTTTTCCTGGGATGCTCAGGATTCTCCGTCCCCTAAAGGCATAGGGGGTCACGATAGATGCTGCCTAAGAGGTAGCGGGGGTCTTAGGAGTTTCAGGTCCCGAGAACATTTCTCGGAGAGACCTGGGCAGCAACCCTGAGGGATTGCCTGACTGCTCATCTCTGTAGGCAGTCGGGGGTGGCCTGTCACTACACCCGAAGTCATGCGAGTCCATTGCAACCGATTGCTGGGTGTTGCGAATCATATCCAGAGCATATTTCATTCTGTTTGAGGAGCATCCCTGTCTGAACAAGCACCTCCCAGATGTTCCACCCGGGCAACGGGAAGAGGCAACGCTAGAAATAGGAAAGCTGCTGAAGAAATGAGTCATCCAACCGGTACCCCCCCCCCCCACCCCCACCCGAGACTAGTCCGGATCCGGCATTTACTCCAGGTTCTTTTTAGTGCCAAAGAAAATGGGGGACCTCAGACCAATCTTGGATCTGTCCACATTGAACCTGTCGGTAACCAAGGCGAAATTCCGGATGGTCACTCTTCAATATTTCCTGCCTTTTCTGCAGACCAAAAACTGGATGTGCTCGATCAATCTTCAGGATGTGTACTGTCACATCAAAATGGACAGGTGCTCATGGACGTTTCTTCACTTCTGGCTGGGAGCCAGTCACTACCAGTTCAGAGCCCTCCCCTTTGGTCTCACCACAGCTCCCAGGATGTTTACCAAAGTGATGGCGGTTGTAGAGGCTCACCTGAGGCTCCAGGATATTCAGGTCTTTTCGTACCTAGACGATTGGCTGTTTGCTGACCCTTCAGAGCATCTGCTGTGCCAAGCTAGGGATTACTTCATTCTGTTAGCGAGCAAACTGGGTATTACCATCAGTCTGAAAAATCTTCTGTAGCTCCAGTCCAGATTCTGGATTTTTTTGGGGGGGTGTGTGGACACTCTTCAAATGAGGGGTTTCCTCACCCCGGACAGGATACGCAGTCTAAGATTACATGTGTTACAAATACTTTGCGCTCAAGTGTCTACAGCCGAAGCAGTTATAAGGGCTTTGGGCTCCATGGCGGCCATGATCAATTTCCTGCTGATGGCTCGCCTTCATATGAGAGTTCTTCAGTGGACACTTGCGGTCTAGTGGTCCCTGTTTAGACCTTCCTCTATCCTTTCAGTGAGAATCTTGAGGGTATGCAAGGACTCCCTTCGGTGGTGGATTCAATCCCCGGATCTCCTCAAGGTTCCTTTCACCTTGCCTTTCCCAACATCACGGTGACCACAGACGTCTCCCAGCTCGGATGGGGGGGCACTGTTCAGGAAGAACGATCCAAGGCACGTGGTCCCCCTCTGAGACCATTTTGCATGTCAACATTCTAGAGATGAGGGCAGTCCTTCTTGCGTTGCAGGCACGTCATGCTCATCTTCCTCTAGGGACAATTGCTATTCAAACAGACAATATGTCAGTGGTCTGGTACATCAACAAACAAGGGGAACCAGATCTTATCCCCTCTTTCGAGAAGCCATGAGAGTGTGGGAATGGGTGATCTTCACCGGCCACTTTCTAGTAGCAACGCCACATTCTGAGGCAGTCCAACATTCTAGCGGACAGGCTCAGCAGATCTTTCCTGATGCCTTATGAGTGGTCTCTGAATCCTTCAGTAGCAGAACAGATCTTTCTAAGGTGAAATCTGCCTTGCTGCTATCTCTTTGCATCTCCTTCCAACGCAAAATGTAGTGAGTTTTTTGCTCTGAACCCCCCCGAGGGAGAAGACCCAGAGACGCACTGGTTCATGCTTGGGCCTCCCAGTCTCCTCTATGCTTATCCACCACTTCCTCTTATGTCGAAGTTTTTTCAAAAAGCTCGAAGGCTGGGAAGCACTGTGAGCCTCATTGCCCCATTCTGGCCTCACCAGATGTGGTTCCCCTCACTGTGGTCTTATCTAGTTGTTCCTCTATGGACATTGGATCCAGTTCTGGATATTCTTTCTCATCCATCTGGATCCCTCATCCAGATCTGGAGAGTCTGTAGCTCACAGCTTGGATGCTCCGGTTCCCATGATTATCAGGGCTTGCGGATTGTCATCCCCTGTAAAGTCCATTTTGGTAGAGGCTCACAAATCCTCCACCAGAAAGGTGTATCTGAGTAAATGGAGACATTTCTCCATATGGGCCACTTAGTGGGCTTTGGACCCTTTCACGGCACCTCTTTCGACAGTCTTAGATTTTCTAGCAAGCATCTTTCATCAGGGTGCTTCTTCCTCTACAGTTAGTGTAACTGGCAGCTATTTCTAATTTCCATGTGGGGGGTAAATATGTCTTCCTTGGCTTCTTCCAAACTTTGTAAGACCTTTTTTAAGGGTGCCCTTCTTCTTAGACCTCCGGTTAAGGACCCTGTGTCTCTGTGGGATCTTACCTTAGTGTTAGAGGCATTGGTTTCTACACCCTTCGAACCTGCAGCCTCAGTTGATTTGTAATTTTTAACCCGGAAAACTGCTTTCTTGGTGCACATTACCTCAGCCAGAAGAGTGTCAGAGCCTCAGGCTCTTTCTGTTAAGGTGCCTTACATGATCTTTCCCAAAGACAATGTCGCTGCGCACTAATCCATCTTTCCTTCCTGAGGTGGCAACGGAAGCCAATATTAATCAAACTATCAATTTACCAGTTTTTTTCCACAACTTCTAGAACAAAGTGGAATACAAGCTGCATCTGCTTGATGTCCATAGACAAGTGAGATTTTATTTACACAGGACGAAACCTTTTCGTAAGTCTGATCAACTGTTCGTGTCTTATGCTAAACCCTTCTTAGGCAAGCCAGTTTCCAAGGTAACAGTTGTTCTCTAGATGTTTCTGTGCATTGCTCGAGTGTATGCTGTGAAAGGTAGGTCTCTACCAAGACAAGTGAAGGCACATTCCACCTGATCTATGGCTATGTCAGCTGCCTTCTGGTCTAGGGTGTCTGTGGATATCATCTGCTCGGCAGCTACGTGGCCCTCATCTCATACTTTTATTTTACATTACAAGCTGGCCATTGTGTCTAAGAACAGAGCATCCTTTGGCTCTGCGGTGCTCCGGAACATTCTTCCATGAGGGGCCACCCACGTGATGTTTATCGTGTTTCACTATTGCAGTCATTACACTTGGGTTATCCTGCTGGCAGGCTACCCTCAGTCGGCCTGAATTCCAAAGTCCTGGTCCGGCGTCGGTTGCTGTCACCTCTTCCCTGACGTCAGTGCGCCAGGGGTATATAAGATGCAGCCGACGCCATTTTCTTCAGTCTTTCTTGCCGCGCGGTGCCTGAAACAAAAGCAGTTCGCAAGTGCCGGTCGGCCGACTCCTGAGATTTTCGAAATTGAATTTCAGAACCAAAATCTTCAACAAAGCTAAGTACCCCATTTGGGAAACTTTTTCTTGCTCCAGACCGATGTCAGTAAAAGTTAACAATTGTATTTCTTGTGGAAAGCAAATACCTCATAAGGATTTTCACTCTTACTGCATTCCTTGCCTAGGCCCTGACCACGACGTTTCTAGTTGTCGGTTTTGTGCTAGATTCAACCAACGCACTATTAAGCGTCTGTTTGATTTTGCTTTACATTACTTTGGCCGAAGGTTTAACTACACAATGCCATCGGAAAACCGACTACCGGAATTCATAAAAAACGCAAAGACAAAGAAAAGGACAGGCATCCGAGGTCCAAAACAGACGAAGCCTCTTCTAGACCAGTCACCAGTTCTCAGTGAGGCGCTTTCGCAGCCCCTGACACCCGCTACCTCAGAGCCACAGGCCGCCTCCAATTCCCATGTGGAGACAACTAGGCCTCTGGAAACTCAAGGTATTGGGCCTATGGAAACTATTCCCTCAGATGGGTCCGGAGCCGCTGAGCAGGCATCGGCTTTTGAGGGTGTTTTCAGACCTACACAGCTTACTATCAAGTCGACTTCAGCAGCCAAGGCAAAGTCTAAAACACCATTAAAGACAAAGAAACAAGTACAGCATTCTCCTGGACAGTCATCCATGCCAAAGAAACAGATGCTTAAAATGGCCGAGGATCTAATTACTTTGATCAGGGTTCCCATCTCCCTCCTGATAAAAGGCCTAGGCAAGACGCTGACTATGACTCCTCTGACCAGGTTTCTATTTCCTCTGATTCCTCTTCAGAACAGGGATATTCTCTTCCTCCCTATGAGGACTCTGATGCTGAAGAATCTATCCCTTCAGCCTCTCCTCCTGAGGAAACCTGAGGGAGCATTTCCATTGGGAGAGCCAGGATTATTCAGAATCCAAGAAAAGGCTCAGAGACTTTCTTTTACTGCCTCAGCACAGGCCCCTTGCTATCCCCCCTGTACTAGATATTGTTGATGTTTTTTCTGAATCCAGTTTGTCTCCTGATTCTTTACCCCCCCCCCCCCCCTCCGCACCATTTAAGCCTGATAGGTACTACAGGGTACCAGACTCTCATAAATTTCTTTATAAAAACCCTGCTGCTGACCCAGAAAATATTTCTCAGGGTCCCAAGGGAGTCGAGGCTTCCACTGCAAAAAAACCCTGTTCCCTCTGATGGGGATTCTAGAGCTCTGGATAGATGGGGGGAAAAGTTTAAACTTCTGCTACTTTACCTGTAAGAGTTTAAACTGCCAGTTTCACATGCTTAAATATCAGCAATACCTAATGTCTTTGCTAAAACAGAAAATGCTTACAAGCTCAGAATGTCCTGACAATAAGGAAATGCAGGATTTATTGCATGCAGCTGAACAAGTGGGAAAGCATACTCTGCAATGTGGTTTTGATTCTTTAGAGGCTTCTTGCAGAGCCGCTGTTACAGGCTCTGTTATTCGAAGGCATGCTTGGTTAAAAGAACAAAGTTTACCAGATCATGTTAAAGCAAATTGTTGGATGCTCCATTACAGCATGATACTTTGTTTGGTGTTAAGGCAGAAGAGGTTTTAAAGAAAATGGAGGATAAAGCTAAATAAATGCAGACAGTAAAGGATTTCTTACAGGTTCAGCCACCTAGATTTAGCAGGAACTGGCCTAAGAATTGGTCCTTTCCAGTGTCAGGCCACAAAGAGGCAGATACAGATGCCCAAGAGGCAGATCTCAGCCCCAAGGCTCATACAGACCTAAACAATGGGGTGCTTCAGCCGCCAAAGGTGGAGAAGACAAATCACAACATTATAGGAAACAGTCCCAATGACTTCCCTCTACAAAAGACAAGCACTTTCCTTTTGACAGCACCCTTGGGGGGGAAACTAGCACTTTTTTCTCACAAAACTGGCACATGATCACCCAGGACAGATGGGTACTGAATATTGTTTCTCAGGGTTACAGGTTCCACTTTCACACCCTACCAAGGTCAAAAGGTATGCCAGACCTGCCACAAAACCAATGGGCAGAGGCACAAAAACAAATTTCTGCTCTCATGGACATGAGAGCTATTCAAAAAGTACCACAGCAAGAGCAGGGGCAAGGATTTTACTCAAGACTTTTCTTGGTACCTAGAAAGGACAAAGCCTGGAGACCAATACTGGAACTGTCAATTCTAAATACTTTCTTGGATGTTCCAAAATTCAAAATGTTGACACTGCAGCAACTTCTACCCATGCTGGGCAAGAAGGCTTGGCTAGTTACTTTGGACCTCAAAGAGGCATACCTGCATGTCCCAATCAGACAATCTTGCAGAAGATACCTCAGATTCATAGCTGGCTCAATGCATTACCAATTCTCTGCACTGCCCTTTGGCTTATCTACTGCGCCCAGGGTCTTTACAAAATGTCTGGCACCAGTAATTGCATTTTGCAGACAAAAAGGTATTCAAATATATCCCTACTTGGACGACTGCCTTATTCAAGCAGAGAGCAAGGACATTCTACTAAAGCATCTGGCTTTTGTAAAAGAATTACTAGTTTGCCTAGGGTACACAGTAAACGAAAAGAAATCAAAACTAGTGCCCTCACAAGAGATAATATTCCTGGGTGCAAGCTTAAATACAACTGCCTAGATGGCTTATCTCACGCCAGACAAACAAAGGCAACTGACTCATTACTTTCAAATGATGGCAACAAAGACCGAGCTACCTGCAAGAAAAATTCTGCAGGCTTTGGGCTTCATGGCATCCTGCTAATTCCATATGCAAGACTGCATATGAGGAAGCTACAATGGTACCTAAAAAGTATTTGGACTAAACATTGCCACAGCCTGGAAACAATAATAACTCTTATTCCCTGCCTGCAACAGGAGTTGCGATGGTGGGCTCTGGCCTGTCACCACAACAAGGGACAGCCTTTCACTTTACCCACAGCCAGGCAGACACTAACAGATGCATTGGATTATGCCTGGGGGGCACACATGGCAGGAAAATGTATTCAGGGCACGTGGCCCACAGACCAAATGCATCTTCACATCAATCAAAAAGAGATGCTAGTTGTACAGAATGCCCTGACAGCCTTCAAGGATCTACTACATCCAGGACAACTATTACTAAAGACAGGCAATACTACAGTTATGTGGCACATAAATAAGCAAGGGGGCACACATTCCTACCCCCTCTGCAGGCAAGCCATGACTTTGTGGAACACAGCACTGACCTATCAAGTACATCTGCAGGCACAATTCCTGCCAGGAAAGAAAAATACTCTGGCAGACTAAGCAGAAACCTCATGGACCCTCACGAGTGTAAACTAAATCCACAGGTCTTCAGCATGATAACCAGGAAATGGGGACGCCCAGACATAGATCTATTTGCCTCCCCTCACAACTACCATCTACAGAGATTCTGCACAAGGACTTATCACTCACAAGCATGGAAAGTAGATGCCCTATCTTTCAGCTGGAAAACCCTAACAGCTTATGCCTTTCCACCTCTGCCTCTTCTTCCCAAGGTGCTCCTAAAAGTCGGACAAGAGAAGCCAAAAATGATTTTGATTGCCCCAGACTGGCCACGCCAGCACTGGTACCCAATCCTAAAGAGCTTGTCTCAAGGCCCAGCCTGGACTTTACCTCTAATTCCTTATCTTCTGACTCAACAAAACAATCAAGTCCTGCACAGTCAACTCAGAACCTTAAATCTGGCTGCATGGCGGATAATATAGCCACTCAGAACACACCTCTCTCTAAAGCTGTTATGGATGTAATTTTGGAAGACAGGAGGTCCAGCACCAGGAAATCTTATGCAGAAAAATGGAAGAGATTCTGTGCTTGGAACCAGGCACAAGGACTTGAACCACGTGTTCGAAATATTCCTCGGATTTTACAATACCTAACCGAGATGCCTGACAAAGGCCTATCCTTCTCATCAATAAAAATCCATGCCTCTGCCATTTCAGCTCATTACAATACGGAACCTCCGATTTTCTCTCATCCACTGCTAAGACAGTACCTCAGAGGGGCAAAAAACATAAGACCCCCAAGGAGAGCACCAATTCCTACATGGGATCTCAACTTTGTCTTAGAAAAGCTCACACTACCTCCTTTTGAGCCAGCCAATACAGCTGACATAAAATTCTTATCATGGAAAACTTTCTGCTCCTAGCATTGACTTCAGCAAGAAGAGTCTCAGAGTTACAGGCATTAATGGCAGTGGAACCTTTTATCATTTTTCATCCGGACAGGGTTTCTCTAAGGACAAACCCAACATTTATGCCAAAGGTAGTATCCAGTGTGGCTCTTAACCTAACCATTCATTTGCCAACATTTTATCCAAATCCCCAGAATAAAGGGGAGAGACTTCTGCACTCTTTGGACATACACAAGCAGCTACGCTTCTACTTGGACAAAACAAAAGCTTTCAGAAAAACTGAGCAACTGTTTGTAGCATATGCTGCAGGATCACAAGGAAAGGCTATTTCAAAGCGGACTATTTCAAAATGGATAGGACACTGTATTCGTTTCTGCTATGTACACCATGGCAAGTCAGTGCCTAAGAATATTAGGCCACATTCTACCAGGGCAGCAGCCACTTCAGCTGCCTTTCCCAGAGGAGTACCAACCAAGGAAATTTTGGAGGCTGCAACTTGGAGTTCAGTGCACACTTTTACCAAGCATTATCACTTACCTCTTTACTCTACATCAAGAGCAGGCTTTGCCACTGCAGTTCTGCAGGGCCTCATAGCCACTCCTAATCCTATTTAGACCCAGCCGCCCTACCTCAGCTTTGGGATTCAACCCAAGTGTAATGACTGCAAAAGTGAATTATGGTAGGTACACAGCTGTACTTTTTTGGTGGCTGGGGACTCTGTCCCACAGGTTAAAGACCAAATGAAGTAAACTACTTCAGATAAAGAAGCTATGTAGTCACTATAACGTTTCACCTGAGTAGTTGTACTTCATTTGTCTTCAACGTTCCCCCCGACCTTATCATTGGTGCAGTATGCATTTAGTTTTGCATAATTTGCGAGGTCCTTGACTCAGTCTAGGCCTGGGAGTGTCATGGAGATTCTTTGTTGTTATAAGGTGATATTGGGTCAGGTATCTGATACCTCTTAGGCAGCAAATGCGATCTGAAGGGAGATGGGGCATTGTGGGTAAGGGGAGGAGTCTGGAGCTTGGATCCATAGCTGGAAAATGCGGCAGTGTCGGATCCGAGACCCACAGGTTGAAGACAAATGAAGTACAACTAGTCAGATGGAACGTTTTGGTGAGTACATAACTTCTTTTTTCTGCTTGTGCTACATATAAGAGCCTTAACTGTGTAGCTCTGAAATACCCCTTTAAATTGGGTAATCCCAATCTGCCCGGTTCTACTGGAAGAACCAGCTTATCCCACTTGGCTCTTAACATCTTCCCCCCAGATAGTCTTTCAGCTCTTTATTAATTGCTATCACCAAACTTCTTTTCTGGCTGATAAAGATTTGCATGACCTGTGTATAATACTAAAGGGACTAAAGACATTTTAACTGCTTGTATGATGTTCATCATGTTTCACTGTTGCAGTCATTACCCTTGGGTTATCCTGCTGGCAGGCTACCCGCAGTTGGCCAGAATTCCAAAGTCTAGGTCCGGCATCTGTTGCGGTCGTCTCTTCCCTGACGTCAGTGTGCCAGGGGTATAAAAGATGTAGCCAACGCCATTTTCTTCAGTCTTTCTTGCCGCATGGTGCCTGAAGCAAAAGCAGTTCGCAAGTGCCGGTTGGCCGACTCCTGAGATTTTCAAATCTGAATTTCAGAACCGAAGTCTTCATTAAAGCTAAGTACCCCATTGGGGAAACTTTTTTCTTGCTCCAGACTGATGTCAGAAAAAGTTAACAATTATATTTGTTGTGGGAAGCAAATACCTCATAAGGGTTTTCACTCTTACTGTATTCCTTGCCTAGGCCCTGATCACAACATTGCTAGCTGTTGGTTTTGTGCTAGGTTCAACCAACGCACTATCAAGCGTCAGTTCGATTTTGCATTTCATTACTTTGGCCGACGATTTAATTATATAATGCCGGCGGAACAGCCGACAACCGGAGTTTACAAAAAACGCAAGGACAAGGAAACGGATAGGCATCCGAAGTCCAAAACCGACGACAAAGCCTCTTCTAGGCCATTGCCGGTTCGCCGGTTCTCAGTGAAGCGCTTTCGCAGCCCCTGACGCCCGCTACCTCAGAGCCACAGGCCGCTACCAACTCCCAAGTGGAGCCGACTGGGCCTCTGGAAACTCAAGGTATTGGACACTCTGAAATCAATCCCTCAGATGGGTCCAGAGCCGCTGAGCAGGCATCGGCTTCTGAGGGTGTCTTCAGACCGACACAACTATATGTTAAGCCATCTTCAGCTTAAAAGACAAAGACTAAAGCACTAAAGACAAAGAAACAAGTACAGTATTCTTCTATTCAGACTTCCATGCCTAAAAAACAGATGCTCAAAATGGCCGAATTACTTTGATCAGGGGCTCCCATCCCCCTCCTAAGAGGCCTAGGCAAGAGACAGAGTATGATTCTTCTGATCAGGTTTCTATTTCCTCTGATTCCTCTTCTGAACAGGATTATCCCATGCTTCCCTATGATGATTCTGATGCTGAAGAATCCATTCCTTCAGACTCTCCTCCTGAGGACTATTCTTTTGGAGAAACATTGCATACTATGAGGGAGAATTTCCACTGGGAGAGCCAAGACTATTCTGAGTCTAAGAAAAGGCTCTGAGACTTCCTGCTTCTTCCTCAGCACAGACTCCTAGCTATTCCACCTGTTCTAGACATTGTATATGATGTATTTTCAGAGTCCGGACTGTCCCCTGACTCTTTACCCCCTGCACCTGCTAAGCCAGACAGATACTACAGGGTCCCGGATTCTCATAAATTCCTATATAAAAACCCCGCAGCAGACCCAGAAACTATATCTCAGGGTCCCAAGGGGGTTAAAGCTTCCACTGCAAAAAACCCTGTCCCCTGTGATAGGGATTCTAGGGCTCTAGACAGATGGGGGAAAAAAGTTTACACTTCTACTACCCTGGCTGTAAGGGCTTTCAATTGTCAATTTCATATGCTTAAATATCAGCAATATTTAATGTCACTACTTAAAACAAAAAATGTTGACAAATACTGAATGTTCAGAGAACAAAGAATTGCAGGATTTATTGCATGGAACTGAACAAGTGGGAAAGCATACTTTGCAATGTGGTTATGATTCTCTGGAGGCCTCTTGCAGGGCCGCTGTTACAGGTTCTGTTACTAGAAGGCATGCTTGGTTAAACAAAATCTGCCTGATCATGTTAAAGCAAAATGATTAGATGCACCATTACAGCATGATACTTTGTTTGGTACTAAAGCAGAAGAGGTGTTGAAGAAAATAGAGGATAAAGCAAAATCCATGCAGGCAGTAAAGGATTTCTTACAGGTACAGCCTCCCAGGTTTAGCAGGAACTGGCCTTCTAAAAATTGGTCCTTTCCAGTCTCAGACAGACCACAAAGAGGCAGATACAGACGTCCCAGAGGCAGATCTCAGCCCCAAGGCTCATACAGACCTAAACAATGGGGTGCTCCTGCCTCCAAAAGCGGAGAAGATAAATCACAGCCTTACAGGAAACAGTCCCAATGACTTTCCTCTACCAATTCCAAGCAGTTTTCTTTTGACAGCCCCCTTAGGGGGAAAACTAGCACTTTTTTCATCAAATTGGCAAAAGGTTACCCAAGACAAATGGGTTCTGAACATAGTGTCCCAAGGCTACAGGTTCCATTTTCACACCCTACCAAGGTCAAAGGGCATGCCAGACCTGCCACACAATCAATGGGCAGAGGCACAAAAACAAATTACAGCCCTCATAGACATGAGGGCCATTCAGCAAGTACCACAGCAAGAACAGGGGCAAGGATGTTACTCCAGACTTTTTCTAGTACCCAGGAAGGACAAAACCTGGAGACCAATTCTGGACCTGTCTATTCTAAATACGTTTCTGGGAGTTCCAAAATTCAAGATGCTGACTCCTCAGCAGCTACTGCCCATGCTGGGCAAGAGGGCTTGGCTTGTAACTTTGGACCTAAAAGAGGCATACCTGCATGTCCCAATCAGACAATCTTGCAGAAGATACCTCAAATTCATAGCTGGCTCAATGCAGTACCAATTCTCTGCACTGCCCTTTGGCGTATCTACTGCGCCCAGGGTCTTTACAAAATGCCTGGCACCAGTGATTGCGTTTTGCAGACAAAAAGGAATTCGAATATATCCCTACTTGGACGACTGCCTAATTCAAGCAGAGAACAAAGACAATCTTCTACAGCATCTGGCGTTTGTAAAAAGATTACTAATTGGCCTAGGGTACACAGTAAACGAAAAGAAAGAGATAATATTCCTGGGTGCAAGCTTAAATACAACTGCCCAGATGGCTTATCTCACGCCAGACAAGCAAAAACAACTGACTACTAACTTTAAGAAATTGGCAACAAAAACCCACTTATCTGCAAGGAAAATCCTGCAGGCCTTGGATTTCATGGCATCCTGCATTCTACTAATTCCATATGCCAGACTGCATATGAGGAAACTACAGTGGTATCTGAAAAGTGTTTGGACTCAGCATTGCCACAGCCTGGAGACAGTAATTGCACTCATTCCCTGCCTAAAATAGGAGTTTCGATGGTGGACAGAAGCCTGTCACCACAACAAGCGTCTGCCATTCAGTTTACCCACAGCCAGACAGACACTGATAACGGATGCATCAGATTATGCCTGGGGGGCCCATATGGCAGGAAAATGTATTCAGGGCACATGGCCTGCAAACCAGATGCATCTTCACATCAATCAAAAAGAGATGCTAGCTGTTCAAAATGCCCTGACAGCTTTCAAGGACCTGCTTTATCCAGGACAATTACTGATAAAGGCAGACAACACTATGGTCATGTGGTACATAAACAAGCAGGGAGGTACTCATTCTTACCCCCTCTGCAGACGAGCAATGGACCTTATGGGACACAGCATTGGCTTTTCAAGTTCACCTACAAGCACAATTCCTGCCAGGAAAAACAAATACTCTGGCAGACGAACTAAGCAGAAACCTCATAGATCCCCACGAATGGAAACTGGATCCACAAGTCTTCAGGATGATAATAAGGAAATGGGGATGCCCAGGCATAGATCTATTTGCCTCCCCTCACAACTGTCAATTGCAGAGATTTTGCACAAGGATCTACCACAAGCAAGCATGGAAAGTGGAAGTCCTATCATTCAGCTGGAAAAATCTAACCGTATATGCTTTTCCCCCTCTGCCTCTCCTTCCCAGAATACTCCTAAAGGTCAGACAGGAGAAGCCAAAAATGATTGATTGCACCAGACTGGCCATGCCAGCACTGGTACCCAATCCTAAAGAGCTCGTCTCAAGGTCCAGCATGGATATTGCCTCAAACTTCTCACTTGCTGACCCAACAAAACAGTCAGATCCTGCACAGCCAACTCAGGACCTTAAATCTGGCAGCATGGCGGATAATGTAGCCATTCAGAAAACTCCTCTTTCAAAAGCTGTTATGGATGTTATCTTGGAGGCTAGGAGGCCCAGTACCAGAAAATCTTATGCAGAAAAATGGAAGAGATTCTGTGCTTGGAACCAGGAACAAGACATTGACACGTCTGTACCAAATATTCCTCAAAAGTTTACAATACCTAACTGAGATGCTGAACAAAGGCCTTTCTTTCTCATCAATTAAGATTCATGCCTCTGCCATTTCTGCACATTACAATACGGAACCACCCATCTTTTATCATCCTTTAATAAGGCAGTACCTGAGAGGGGCCAAAAACATTAGGCCTCCAAAGAGAGCACCAATTTCGGCCTGGGACCTTAATTATGTTTTGGAAAAACTCACACTGCCTCCTTTCGAGCCAGCATCAACAGTGGATATTAAATTCTTATCCTGGAAAACAGCTCTGCTCCTAGCCATAACCTCTGCAAGGCGAGTCTCGGAGTTACAAGCACTCGTGGCTGTGGAACCTTTCATCATTTTTCATCCAGACAGTGTTTCTCTGAGGACAAACCCTACATTTATGCCTAAGGTGGTGTCCAGTGTGACCCTCAAATCAAACCATTCACTTGCCTACCTTTTCCCCAAATCCACAGAACAAGGGTGAGAAAATTCTGCATTCTTTGGACATACACAGGCAGATGTCCTTCATGGATGCATCTGCAGTCATAACAACTGGGTTGTCCTGTCGTCAGGCAGCCCTGCAGTCGGCCGGATTCCAAAGTCCGGGTCCGGCTTCGGCTGATGTCGCACTTCACCCGACGTCATCTCTGCTGGTCACCGGGTATAAAGGCATCAGCCGACGCCATTTTCTCCAGTCTTTCTTGCCGCGTGGCGCCCGAAGCAGAAGCTGTTCGCAAGTGCCGGTCGGTCGGATCCAGAGATTTCTACTACCGAATACTACTTCGAAGACTTCTAAAGCTAAGTACCCCGTTGGGGACTCTTTCTTGCCTCAGCCGATGTCAGAAAAAGTCAATAACTGTTTAACTTGTGGGAAACAAATACCTCATAAAGATTTCCACTCTTACTGTTTGCCTTGTTTAGGCCCAGACCACGACGTAGCAGCCTGTTCGGCCTGTGCTTCCTTCAACCGACGAACGCTTAGGCGTCGGTCGGAGTTTGTTGAACAGTTTTTCGGTTCAGAATTTGCGTACATTATGCCGTCGGATCCTCCGACTACCCAAATTGTTAAGAAACGCAAAGAAAAAGACCGACACTCACGGTCCATGGTTTCGGCCGAAACCATGGTGAAGCAAACCGCGAGTGTCTCGGTTTCGGCCGAAACCGAGAAAACTGATCAAAGTACAGCTGAATCTTTGACTACTTCTGAGGTTCCTGCTACCTTACTTGAATCGGCCTCTGAAATTTTACCTACTACAGTGGCTTCTACTGAATTATCAGACACCATCCCTTTGGATGTCTCTACCCCAGCACGTGGTGCTGCTAGGCCTCCTGCAGCCATGTCCATTAAGGCCTTTGCCAGGGCTAAAGCAGCCAAGTCTACTAAATCAGTGCCTGTTATGCCCCCCTCAACCAGGCCTACTTCTAGTTCACAAATGCTTACTCTGGCAGAAGATTTAATATCCTTAATCAGGGGATCTCAATCTCACCCAGACAGGGCCTCTCAGCCCCCAGAGAAGAGACCTAGGGCAGAGCCCCCCGAGCCTGTGTCCTCTGATGATTCTGCGGATGACTCGGATATTACAGACCAGCCAGAGGCTCCTTTCTCCAATTATGAAGACTCAGATGCTGAAGAATCCATTCCAGCTGCTTCTCCACCAGAAGAATTCTCCTTTGGGGAAACCTTACATGCCATGCGAGAACAATTCCAATGGCAGCAACAGGATTTCTCAGATTCCAGAAAAAGACTTAGGACTTTTCTGCACCTTCCACAACACAGGCCCTTAGCTATACCTCCTGTCCTCTCTGTTGTGGATGATGCCTTTAATGATGTCTGCTCTGCACCAGATTCCTTACCTCCAGCCCCTGCCAAACCAGACAGATTTTACAGGGTACCAGACACGCATCATCACCTTTACAAGGCCCCCCTTGCAGACCCCGAAACTATATCCCAGGGGCCTAAGGCAGTAGCCTCGACCACAGCAAAACCCTATTCCTCCTGAAAGGGAAGCCAGGTCTTTAGACAGATGGGGCAAAAAAGTTTATACCTCAGCTACTCTCTCAGCTAGAGCTTTAAACTGTCAGTTTCTCATGATACAATACCAAGAGTTTATGCTTGATCAGTTAACTAAAAAACTATCCTCTGATGACTCTATAGATAAGAAATATGTATTAGAAATGGTAAATAACATACAACAGGTTAGTAACCATTCCTTAAAATGTGGCTATGATGCACTGGAGGCTTCATTTAGATCAGCCATGACTGGCACAGTGATAAGAAGACATGCATGGCTGAAGGAACAAATCTTTCCGGATCATGTTAAAGCTAAGTTATTAGATGCTCCTATGGATAAGACCAGTTTGTTTGGTACACCTGCCCAGCAGGTAATGAAGAAAATGGAAGAAAAGGCAAAATCTGTTCAAACGGTTAAAGATTTCTTGCAGGTTCAGTCCCCAAGGTTTAGCAGGAACTGGCCTGCCAAAAATTGGTCCTTTCCTGACTCCACAAGATCCCAAAGGGGCAGGAATAGACGTTCCAGAGGCAGAAACCAATCCAGAGGAGGTGCCTACAGAGGACGACAGTGGCAAGGTAATAACAGAGGCACAGACTCGGCCACTACCACTACAACAGCACAATCACAGTGACTTAACTCTACATCCGCCTACCAGGGAACAAATAGCAGCTCCATTAGGCGGAAAATTAACCTTATTTTCGAAAAACTGGCACTACATCACAAAAGACAAGTGGATTTTGCAAACCATAGACCAAGGTTACCGGTTCCACTTTCACACTTTACCAGTCAAAAGAGGAATGCCAAACCTGCCTCCAAATCAAAAAACAGAAGCTCTACAGCAGATAATGCAGTTAGCAAAGATGAGAGCTGTGGAAAGAGTGCCAATAACAGAAAAAGGCAAAGGATTTTACTCCAGACTATTCCTAGTTCCAAGAAAGGAAAAAAGTTGGAGACCTATTCTCGACCTGTCCACCTTAAATACATACATCATTGTCCCAAAATTCAAAATGCTGACCCTACAGCAACTTCTTCCCATGCTGGGCAAGGAGTGTTGGCTGGTAACTCTAGATCTCAAGGAGGCATACCTGCACGTCCCCATTCGACCAATTTGCAGAAGATACCTCAGATTTCTTGCAGGATCAGAGCATTATCAATTCTCAGCATTGCCCTTTGGCTTATCTACTGCTTCCAGAGTATTCACAAAATGCCTGGCATCAGTAATCGCCCACTGCAGACTACAGGGAATCCAAATTTATCCATACCTGGACGACTGCCTGCTACAAGGGGACAACAAAAGCAAGCTGACAACAGATTTACAAAGGGTCATTTACTTGCTACAAGCACTGGGATACACAGTCAATTTACAAAAGTCAAGGCTGATACCATCCCAAACAAGGACATTCCTGGGCTGAATTGGACACTGTAAAACAAATGGCATTCCTAACGCAGAAAAACAAAAGAACTCCCTCTTTACTTCTTGGCTCTAACAAAACAGAACAAGTTAACAGCAAGAAAAGTCCTGCAGGCCTTGGGCTACATGGCATCATGCATAATCTTGGTTCCACATGCCAGACTACATATGAGAAAACTACAGTGGTACCTAAGGAATTTATGGTCCCAACACAGGCACAGCCTAGAAGCAGAAATTCCACTAATCCCATGCCTAAAACAGGAGTTCCTATGGTGGGCACAAGCATGCCAGTCAAACCCAGGCCTACCCTTTCACAGCTATCAAGCAAGCCAGACCATCACAACAGACGCCTCAGACCTAGGATGGGGGGCTCACATGCTGGACAAATGCGTACAAGGATTGTGGACGCAGGATCAACTCCACCTGCACATCAACCTGAAAGAAATGCTGGCAGTAAAACTGGCAATCCAAAATTTCAGACCATTCCTCAAAGAGGGCCATTTGATGATAAGGACAGACAACACCACAGTCATGTGGTACATCAACAAGCAGGGATGCACTCATTCATACCCCCTATGCAGAATGACTTTGGAGCTTTGGAACCTGGCACTCAGCTACAACATCCAGTTACAGGCAATATTTGTACCGGGAAAGGACAATACTCTAGCAGACATATTGAGCAGAACCACATCGGATGCCCACGAATGGATGCTACACCCGGACATCTTCAAGACCATCTCAAAGAAATGGGGAAGACCACAGATAGATCTATTCGCTTCCCTCTCAATCACCAACTCAAAAATTCTGCACAAGGACATTCCACCCACTTGCATGGAAAGTGGATTCGCTCTCCTTCAGCTGGAAAGGTCTAACAGCATATGCATTTCCACCTCTTCCCTTGATACACAAGGTATTACTAAAAATCAAGGAGGAACGTCCAAGGATAACCCTGATGGCTCCAAACTGGCCAAGACAACACTGGTACCCATTACTGAGGAGCATGTCTCGGGACAACATGTGGCCAATACCCTGATGCCTTTGATGTTAACTCAGAACAACTACAGCATCATACATCCAAACCTAAAAACGTTGCAACTGACTGCATGGAACATCACATAGCTGCAACTAACCCAGAACTTTCCCAAAGGGTTAAAGACATTATCCTTGAAGCCCGCAGACCTTCAACAAGAAGGAACTATGCAGGAAAATGGAAAAGGTTTGTCATTTGGAGCACTGAAAGAGGAAAAGATGTGTCAATTATAGATATGGCTAACATTCTGGAGTATCTGGCAGAGCTTCTACATACAGGCCTGTCCTATTCCTCCATCAAGATACATGCATCAGCTATTTCAGCAGAATACAGCTTTGATCCCACCTGTCTTTTCACACCCTTTACTCAGGCAGTTCCTCAGAGGAATCAAGAATGTAAAACCTCCAAGGAAACCACCATTGCCAGCTTGGGATTTGAACTTTGTGCTAGAAAAATTGACACTCGCACCTTTTGAACCAGCAGCTACAGCGGACCTACAGCATCTATCGTGGAAAACTGCTTTCCTACTGGCAATAACCTCAGCAAGGAGGGTCTCTGAACTTCAGGCCCTAATGGCGGTACAGCCCTTCCTAATCTTCCACCAAGATAGTGTCCATGAGGACTAATCCTACGTTTATACCTAAGGTGATATCCAAAGTGTCTTTAAACCAGGCAATCCACCTACCTACCTTCTTTCCCAACCCACAAAACAGAGGGGAAAGAATGCTGCATTCCTTGGATGTACATAGACAGTTACGCTACTACCTGGACAGAACAAAAAGTAGCAGAAAAACTGACCAGCTTTTTGTAGCCTATGCAACAGGAAGGGAAGGAAAAGCAATTTCCAAACAGACAATCTCCAAATGGATAGGAAATTGCATACGGTTCTGTTACTCCTTCCATGGAAAACCAATTCCACAGAACATAAGGCCTCATTCTACAAGGGCAACAGCCACTACCACAGCCTTCCTACGAGGTGTGGCAACCAAGGACATTATTGAGGCGGCTACTTGGACCTCCGTGCATACATTTGCCAAGCATTATAACTTACCAATGTACTCCAGATCCCGAGCAGGGTTTGCCACTGCTGTGCTGCAAGGGATCCTAACCACACCATAATCTAAATTTTTCCTCCTCCCTTAGTTGGCTATGGTATTCTACCCAGTTGTTATGACTGCAGATGCATCCATGAAGGACATAGTACAGTTTTGTACCTACCATAAATGTAGATGTCCGAACTGGATAGCATCTGCAGTCAGGATTACCTCCCTCCTTCCCCTCTGTGGTACTCCTAGGGTATTTACCCTCCTAATAGCTAGCTAGTGGGGGGAGTCTTTTATGGTGTATTTGTTTGTATATATGTACATACATGCTTATTTTCTGAGTTTGCCTTCTATCCTTTTGGAAACATTGGCATTTATCCAAAAATTAGCCTTCCAGGAAGGGCAACTGGCATCTGGGGCAAGAAACACTGAAGAAAATGGCGTCGGCTGATGCCTTTATACCCGGTGACCAGCAGAGATGACGTCGGGTGAAGTGCGACATCAGCCGAAGCCGGACCCGGATTTTGGAATCCGGCCGACTGCAGGGCTGCCTGACGACAGGACAACCCAGTTGTTATGACTGCAGATGCTATCCAGTTCGGACATCTACATTTATGGTAGGTACAAAACTGTACTTTCCGCTTCTACCTGGACAGAACTAAAGCTTTCAGAAAGACTGAGCAACGTTTAGTGTCATATGCTGCAGGATCACAAGGAAAGGCTATATCAAAACAGACTATTTCTAAATGGATAGGCCATTGCATCCGTTTCTGCTATTCTCAACATGGCAAATCAGTGCCTAAGGGCATTGGGCCTCATTCCACCAGAGCAGCAGCCACTTCAGCAGCCTTCCTCAGAGGAGTACCAACCAAAGAAATCTTAGAGGCTGCAACTTGGAGTTCAGTGCACACCTTTACAAAGCACTACCACTTGCCTCTCTACTCTAAGTCCAGAGCAGGCTTTGCCACTGCAGTTCTGCAGGGGTTCATAGCCTCTCCTAATTCTATTTAGCCCAGCCACCCATCCTCAGCTTTGGGATTCAACCCAAGAGTAATGACTGCAACAGTGAAACACGATGAACATAGTACAGTTGTGTACCTACCATAAATGTAGATGTTCGTGTGTATTCACTGTTGCAGTCCAGGTTACCCACCCTCCATCCCCCTTCACTTTGCTTTGACTTATCTGCACTTCTCTATCCTATACAACCTTTTTGGTGTATTTGCTTGTAGATGAAGGAAATGTTATTTTTGTGCATGCATTTCTTATTGCTATATTTTTTCAGCCTACCTATTTGGAGCACCTGACATCTGGGGCAAGAAAAACTGAAGAAAATGGCAGCTGCTTCTTTTATACCCCTGGCGCACTGACGTCAGGGAAGAGGCAACAGCAACCGACGCTGGACCTAGACTTTGGAATTCTGGCCAACTGCGGGTAGCCTGCCAGCAGGATAACCCAAGAGTAATGACTGCAACAGTGAATACACTCGAATATCTACATTTATGGTAGGTACACAACTGTACTTTACTTTCTGTACCCATATAACAAAGCTTCCATTTTCTCAGATTTTGTATCATCTTTTCTGTAGTCTCTTCCCACATATCCTTAGCTGCCACACCAGCATCCTTTTTAATTCCTACTCCTAAATACTTCATTTATCATGTCGTCATAAACACAGATATTGCCGTACCAGTTTCTGTGTGGCTACATAATTTACTACTCTTGCCTTTGTTTTAACTTCATTAATTTTGTATTCCAAAAAGATTTGAAGTTGTCTCAAATTGTTCCACAGCACTGTAATGTCTCTTTCTGGTTTGTCAGGTATAAAATAATATAACCTGCAAATAGACCCAGCTTTTGTTGACTACCATACCAATTATATCCTTGCATTTCTTATTTTCTTTGCCAGTGGCTGTAAATATAATGCAAATAACAAAGGCCACCTCTACCTGGTTCCTTTGCTCAAACAGAAATTATCAGAGAGGACCCCACCAACTTTCATTTTTGCCTCTGAACACTCATATATCCTAATCAACCTTAAAAGTTTTTCAGGAAATGTAAATGCTTACATTGCTCTGCTCATAAAGTCCCCAGCTTACTCTCTCAGTGCTTTCTCTGTATCAAGACCCATCAGCAGCAATGGTATCTTCTTGTATTTTGCTTCCATCTGGATCGTAAGTGTTCTGTTAATGTTGTCAAATGTTTATGTCCCCTCCACAAAACCACATTGATCCATATCTGTCAATTTTGGCATTACTTTTGTTAGTCTTTTAGCCGTTATAGATATGAACACTTGAATCTTGGTTTAGCATTGAAATGGGCATATATGGCAGATTTTTACCCTCTTTAGGTATTACAGCTACCGCTACTTTCTTCCAGAATGTTCATACTTCTCCTTCATTTAAAAGACTGTTAAACAAAACCTTCCAGATCTTTATCGTTTTTTTCCCCTCCTAACTTCCAGATTTTCACAGGAATACTATCTATTCCTGGGGACTTTCCTGTAGCTTGGCTATATACCACAATTTTTATCTCATCTCCTCCTGTCCTAATTTTTAGTAATTGAGCCTCATCTACCTCTAACCCTGGCATATTTAATATTTCCAAAAGCATTTCTATTTGTATCTTTTCTTTATTTCCATATTTTTTTTGCTTTATACAGACTTCCCTAGAATTTCTTAAATATTTCTAATACCTCTACAGGATCTCTTGTTACCTTCCTTTGTAATTGGCTGCCTAGTCTTGCTGACAATCTTTCTAAACTCATGCATATTATTGAGATAATCCCTTACTTTCTGTTTCGCAATCTGCTGTTGATCCTGTTCTTGTTCTGTGAGATTTCCCCCAGTTCTGCAATACATTTCAGTCTTTCTAAATATTTTTTGTTCCTTCTGAACCTTAGCTGCCTTTCTTCTATTCTACCCTATTTTTAAACTCCACCTTAATTTTATCCCACTCCCTAGCCATATTTTCGGAAGAAATTTCTATCCTCTCTAATAGCTCTTGAAGAATCTCCACTACCCATTCCATAAATTCCTCTCTTTTCAACAGATAGGTGTGAAACAACCAGTGTGTCATATGTATTTCATTACCCTGTGCTTTTATTTTAGCTATTATTGACACATGATCTGAAATAGTTATTGGGTGCATATCAAGATCTTCAATTAAGTACGCATGTTCTTGTGAAATGTAAACTCTCTCTAGCCTAGCCCAGTTTTTATGTCTTGGGGAATAATATGTAAATTTACTCCAAACTCCTATTACTGAATTCACATCTTTCATGCCAAATATTTTTATAAATATCTTCAAAAATCTACCCTCCTTTGTTATACTTTCCCTCCTGGGGCCCCCCAGATGCATCTTCACTCTTGCAGATCACATACCAGTTCCCACCTGTAAGTAATATTCCTTGTTGAAAGCTGATTATTTCTTCCAGAATTTTCTTAAGCTTCATTATAGCTGTTTAGGGTGGAATATAAATGCATGCAAGTGTAGTTCTTCTCCATTACCAGTAGCCTATTAGCACTACAAATCTGTCATTATTATATTTTTATCCTCATCTTGCAGTTAATATAAATACTTCTGGTTTCCTTTGTCCCAGGTATTCAGCTGAATAACCATCCTGAAAACTTTTCTTTATCAAATTCACGTGTTAAGTTCTTTCTAAGTGCATCTCCTGTAACATAGCTATTTGTACTGTACATTTTTATATAATTCACTATTTCGTATTTATTTCTGAGACCATTGATATACATTACAGAAAGGATCATTGCATTAAAAAAAAATTATTCCACCTTTTATGTACAACACCTTTTTAGTTAAATGTCTAGTTCCAGCTCTTGTGCTACATGCATACACTGTTTGACAGGTTGAACTTTCATACAGTTTCTTGTCGTATCCATTTT
This sequence comes from Protopterus annectens, assembly GCF_019279795.1. NCBI lineage: Eukaryota > Metazoa > Chordata > Ceratodontiformes > Protopteridae > Protopterus > Protopterus annectens. The sequence goes on along the minus strand of NC_056735.1, from coordinate 173,870,635 downwards.
GAGCGTATGTCACATCTTACAAAACAACGCAGTACACTAGTTATTGACAAGTATACTTTTCTCAGGAGTAAAGGGGGCTCTTCTGTTAAGATCGACATGTTCTTACAGGCTGTAAGGTAACTCAAAATTTCTTGACAAGTATGCTCTTTTTAGGAAGACATAATTTGGCGAGCATTATGGAAATAGCTTTTTACCACAAATAAAAAATTTGAAATTGGAGATGATGAAAGGACTTTGAGTAGTCACTGGCCAGAACAAAGTTGTGGTATGTGTGAGGTATGACAGTATTTATGTAAGGTTGCGTCATTCCATGCTGAGTGAGGTGAAAACTGAATTAGATGAGCAGAATGCCAATAAAATGACAGTGATGTTCCTAGGTAGGTTCATAGATAAGTACTAGGCTATCGGCCCTAGGGGCCTATACAAGCCTAGCCAAAAAGGTACCCTGGCTTTTGCCACCCAAGAAAATTATTTTCCTGTGCCCTTATCGAGCAGAGCCACAGAGGTGATCCCTGGAGTGAATTTCCTATTTCCCATCCAATCATCAAGATTTTTCTTAGAGTGTGTTAATGAGGGGCTTTGTTTGATATAAATAGGTAGTTTGTTCCAGAGTATGGGAAGTCCCTGGGACAGGAATTTATCCCTCCAGCTTGTTCTTTTTATTGTGTGACCAGGTTTAGGTCCCTAGAGCATGTAGCTCAGAGGGGTTGGGATTTCTTTAAGTAGAGCGTGTCCAGCAGCTCTGGGTTTGACATAGATTTGTATGTTAGGCAGAGATCGCCTTTGAGTAGGCGATATGCGATGGAGTAAAGCTGGAGTTTTTTGAGACTGTCTGCGTAGGGCATCTGTTTGAAGCCGGTAATTCTCTTTGTGAGGTCTTTCTGTGGCCTTTCCAGTTGTTGTAGATGTCTTGTGAGGTACATACCAACAGGGGCGTTGTATTCTATATTGGGTCTAATCAGTGACGAGTAGATGGAAACAATGACCTATTTTTTCCTGGATGAGAAACATTTTGTGATGAGGTATGCCACGTAGAAGGATTTCCTGACTACTGTGGCGATGTGATTATCAAAGGAGAAACTACTGTCCACCTGTCCCAAGGTCTCTTATCACACTTTCGGTGTTAAGTAGGGTAACGCCTGGGAAGATAAATTAGAACTGTTAAGAATGATGTAATCTAAAATAAATCAGCAGTGATATATTATCAATTTAAGACTTTCTCAGAGAGACCGAATCAGAGCATTTTGGATTTTGTCTGAACCTGAACACATCTACTCACCAGTGCTCTGCCTTTCCTGTGTATGTATGTAAGTTATTTAGAACATTGTTTTTCTTAGAAATAGGTAGAAAATAGTAAATTTAGTCCAACTGTTTTCTGTATTTGTAAGACTATTCTACAGTATTATTTTTAAGCATTTTCCTGTGTCTGAACTCTTGACTAGCACTGTGTTGAATTGAGGAGATTTGTCTTGTTTTTGTTTTTTATTATTAAATATTTTTAAACCTTTCAACTGTGGCAGTTTTGTGTAGATATAATTTAAGCTCGAGTACATTGCATGTATATAGTGATTCTATCCAAGCCACTCCAGTAAGCCTTGCTGTTCATCATAACTTACTAATTGGATAATAATAATATTGCACAGTAAAACTGTGCACCCTTTGGTAAGAGCCTTATTAGTAGCTGATATTAGTGGTTGGTGGCAGTGATTACTACCTTATATCCTGGGCAGGAAGGGGCATAGCTTGAGAACCTGTGCCAGCCTTCACTAGGAGTGTCTGTGTGTTTGTGAATAACTCATGTATTAAAGTGTGTGCATGTGTCAGCTACTTGGCCAGGGACACGAAGCACTGGTTGGACAGAGAGGGTGCTGGAGGTTTTAGCTTGACTACTGGGTTGAGATCTGGACCCTATAGCTGTGCCAGTGGGGGGAGTCTTATTGGGGATTTGGAGAGAAAGGGAGAAACCAGCCCCAGACTGACTGTGATCCCTGTGTGGTCTTAAGGGAAATTGTACTTTACTCTGTGTGAACTTATCTTTCCCATTGTGGACACCCCTCACTGGTGCTAGTGGTGTGGATTGAGGCTCATTGATTACTGGGCCAGTGCACGGGCTTCACACTACCTTTCATGTTTTCATGGATAGCATGACCACTCTTGTTTATCGAAGACTGGACTTTGCTTCTACCGAAGGAATGATGTTACACCAGTAGAGCTACATAAAAATATTCATTCTGTTTTCATGGAGCCATTAAGTGAAGTACACCATGGGATATCCCCTTAACCCTAATTGATATACACTTTGGTCAAAAACAAGGCAATTATTTGCACTTCCAAGCAAAGTAGATTAGACTTTTCTTTACTTATGTTTACCATGCTGTATAGAATATGCCACTATTGCAGACGATTTGTGAAACAAACAAGACTGTTCAGGAAATCCATTGATGAAAAAATGCTGTAAATTTCAACCCCCTGGTAGGGATAAAACCCTGAAATCAGTTTTTTTCAGTGGTGTTTCACACAGAAACCTACCTCGTAGTGACATAAATTTGAGTTTATGGGAGAACAAGGAAAATTCTCATCCCTTTACTGACCGTCATAAAAGATGTAGAGTGGTATGCAGTAGTTTCACAGGAGAATCTCTTGCCATGTCTGATAGCCTTGACAATGCACATTAGCCATGCTGTATTCTGACCTAACAAGTGGTGATGCAAGGTGATACCTTTCAGAATAACCAGATGCACCGATAATTTTTTTGTTGTCAATTAACTCTAGTAACCATGACCCGTGAAAAAGGTTTTGCCTGGAAATCATTGGAATAAATCAAATCCTTCATATCCAAATAATACCCAGGATCTTGTAGTTGGCTACAAAAAAGTGCTGCTGAGTTATTCAGAAGGGGACTTTAACCCTTTGGCTTCTAAAGATGTTTGAAGAAGGATCAAGACATATTGATGGTTGAATCTTAGTACAATGTATTTATATATATATATATATATATATATATATATATATATATATAGATATATAGATATGTGTGCAGTTACTTCCTCTATTTTTGATACTTTTACAGCAGTATCTGTTTTATGGGAGACTTTTATTGCAGCATCAACTTTGACATTCTTTCATTTGGTGTTTGGTTTTTACATTAGATTATTCTGTGACCGTGTATAATTCCACAAAGTCTTGAAAAGTCAACTTGTTTGACTATCTTTGCGGTATCAAGTGGGAAAACCATTTAAGAAGGTGCACATTAACAGATGAAGTTGAAATTAAAAGCATAGCGAAAAACTTTGGGGATGAAAAGTAATTTGTTTTTCAGAAAGAATTAACAATTCAGACGGCCCCGTCAGAGCTACTTAAGCTTTCAGAACTGGCTAAGCTATGTCTATACCCTATAGAAAAAGATCAGGAGGGTAAGATTAATTAGGATTTGGAGACCTGTCTGTTTCTGATGCTAAGCAGCTGTGTGCAGCAGGAACAGACCTTTAACACTGGGACAAAATACATACTGACCATAAATGTTTACTTACACTTGAATTATTCAGTTTTTGTGGAAGTAGGTGAGCAGATTTAATGTACAGGCACTGATATGAAGCATATGGGGTCAGAACGGAGATATGATAAAATCAGCAAAAGGAGAGAAGTATTGCTGGAACTGAATTCATGCTCAAGTCTTTGTGAGTACCTTCACGAGGTGGGGTCCCTGTTACTTCATTAAAAATTCAGTTCAGCGTACAGCATTTTCTGTGCACTTACATCGATCATGCCATTCATCAAACTGTTCATAGAGAGATCGCGGTACAGTGAAGACTGAAAAAGTTTTCTCTTTCCTCACTGTAGTGCGATCTCTGAGTTGGTATATATAATTAGCAGGGGGTGTGGGTAGTGCATCCCCCCCCCCCCCAGAGCAGAATTCGATGAACTGCATTTTCGATGAAATGCCGTTCGTTCAAGAGAATTTTCAATGATGTAATATAGACCCCCTGAGGTGGACCCTGTTTTTCACAAAATCTCACCCAAATGATACTGATATATAGACTGTGTTATGTATAGCATGTATCACTGACAGAAGTAGGATAAAAAATAGATAGCTGGGTGCACAAGTCCCCATGATAAAAAAGTGCCCAATCCTGATAAGCGCACTGGTACCAGGACTGGAAAAATGACAGTGTAGAGTCCTCAAGACATGGAAGTATTCCTACAATCAGAGTAGGCCAGGCCCAGAGAGAGCATTGCCCTGTTGTTGAAAGAAGTAGCAATCCACAAATATCACAAAAATGGATGGGCCAAAAAAGAAAACGTACAGACAATAGAGTGGACTATTGAGGATAAAAAATAAAATATGTATTGTTAGTATTATGCAAGAAGCCCAAATTTCCAGACAAAAGATATACGAAAAGGTTGAGAGAATTTAGAGGAAAGAAAAATACTTCCTCAAGAAAAATTGTCAAACTTCAAATAAAAATGTGTTCATTAATATACCAGATCCATGAAAAATTTTTATACAGACCAAGAAACCTTGTACCATTTGGAAAAAGAAGCAACTGAGAAAATGCGAAAATTTAGAGATGTTTGAGGGGGGTATATGGCCATGGAAAAGAGAGAGATCTGTTGTGGTGCAATATTTATGCAAAGAAGAAAAAACTAATCCATGCAGAAAGCAAAACTAATCAATGCAAAAATAGCAGCACCAATGATATTTGAAGAGAAATACAGGCAAATACATCTGGATATGGAAAATTTTACAATACAAAAAAATAAGGAAACAACGAGGAAGAGATGATTAGTAATGGAGAAGTTAAAGAAATAGAAACTGAGGATGTTAAGTTGTCAATCTCGTCTTCGTTCTTGCTGGTTGGGATCAGAGCCGATCCTCGGCTCCGACTCGGCCATCATCTATAGCTCGAAAGCTGGTTACTGGCTCAAGGCTACCCCTTATCCCATGATGCCTAGCGCTAGCTACCCAGATCTCGTTTGCCGCTTCAGCTGCGAGGTTCATGGTTACTGGCTCAGGCTTGTATAACTTTATTAATCTGCCCTTTTCTTGTCAGATTAGGGTTTTTTGTATTGTGATTCTTGTTATTTTATAGGCGATAACTAGTAGATTTAGTTTAGTGCGTTTAGTGTATTGTAAGTTTTTCCCCCTTAGAACTCGTTTAAATTGGAGAGTTCTCCCCTCCCTCCTTCCTCTCTGTAGTAGCGTATTAGTCTTTTGGTTAGGTAGCCGTTTGAGTTAGAGGATTCCTAGTCTTAAAACAAAAAAAAAACAAAAAAAAAAAAAAAAATCTTATATTGTGTTTTTTGTAGTAGTGTTCTGTTTTTACTTCTTAGTGTTGCTGGCCTGTTGGCCAAAGTAGTTTAGAGTTGTGATTTCTCTTTTGCTGGATATGTCTAAAGAATCTAAAGTGTCAGGATTCAAGAAGTGTGACTCATGCTGTCAGAAGATGTCTCTGACAGATGGGCACACTTCTTGTGTCTATTGCCTAGGTGCAGTGCACCTGCAGGACTCTTGTTCTATCTGCCATGCATTTAGCCCAAGAGTTCTGCAGGAGCGCAAGAATAAATTTATTTTGAGGGGTCTTCTCAAGCCTCAGGATTCACCAGCCAAGGCTCAGCCAGTGAAATCCCCTAAACCGGCCAAATCATCTGCTCCCAGCTCTGAGCCGTCATTGGCCCATGCCTTGCCTACTATCTGTTTGTTCTCGGCCGGAACCGAGGAGACTGCTTCCTCGTCGGCTCCACTAGTACTCTTGGAGCCGTCAAGGACCCAAAAAAGGCCAAGGTCCCCTTCGCTAGAGTCCATTCATTCGGCTCCTCTGTCTCATCTTTTGCAGAGTGACCGCAGTCATAGATCTTCACACTCTTCTTGGTCCTCTAGGCTCTCAGACCATGACGTGGAGAGAGTGGTCAGTAGGTTGTTGAAGTCGCAGGCACTGGCCAAAATGTTGTCCAGCCCTCCTCATCAGGTGTCGGCGCTGTCCATTTCTATCGATGTTCCTCCTCCGACTCCATTGAGCTCGGAGCCGGAGTTTATTGAGGTTCAAGTCGTGGAACCGTCAGCATCAATAACGATTTCTCCTTAGGATCCATTGTCCGCTCTGATCCCATCGATGGTGCCTTCCGTCGAGGGGTCTGGGCTCCGAGACGCCCTCGTCGGCTCCGAGGGGGCGAGTGGCATCGGACCCTTGTCCGATCCCGCTCTCCCTCTCGGAGCATCATGCAGGTGAGCTCGGTTCCTACATCGGCCTCGGAGCAGCCTCCCTCGGTGCGGAGGAGGATTCCGGTCTCCTCTGAACCGGAGCCTTCTCTGCATCGTGGCAGGGACGCCTTCGATGTTATGAGGAGTGTGCTGGCCTCCCAGTCAGCTCCACCTTCGACCCCACTGGCTCCGTCCCCCGTAGTGCCTGCGTCAACCTTTGTCCCTCCTCCAGACCCCAAGTGTGGGGAACCAGCGCTCCAGGGCACCCCATTAGGTGTTTCCTCTTCTTCCGAGGCCTCCCCTGATTATTCAGAGGAACCCCCTCGGAAGAAGTGCAAGAGGAAGCACATCGACTCCCCCGAGTCTGTCACTTCGGATACGGATTTGGATGAATCAGAAGGGTCCCCGAGATCCCCCTCTGAAGATGTTTCCTTCTCGGACATCCTAGAAATGTTTAAGCAGAAGGGGAACTGGAATACCCTAGCCCCTACCGAGGATGAATCCGTATTCCTGGATGCTTTCGTTTCCCGACCTCTCACCTCCTGGGTTTCTCCGGCCTTCGATCCACTAATGTCAGTGGTGGCTTGAAGGGCTTGGTCAGCCCTGGATACAGTGGAACCAACCCGAGGAGGCCAAGCAAGTTTATCACTGCTCCCCCAGACAGGCAGTTCCTTACTAAGGGTGTTCCCGTGGATGCCATGGTGGTAGCAGCAGCCACTAAAAAGGAGTTAGCGGAAATGTCTTCCTCTGTCCATCCTCCTAACAAGGAGTCCAGGACCATGGACAGATACGGGAAGCAAATGTTTGCTTCAGCGACCTTCTCCATGAGGTCACTGAACTACTTATGCCATTTCACCAGGCTTCAGTGGGATCTCCTGAAAGAGCTCTGAGATACCCTTCAGGATCCATCAGCTGAAGGAGCTCAGGCTAAAGTGGCTTCTCAGCTGGCAACCCTTAACTCAGTAGTCAACTCCTCCATGAAGCTCATTTCTTAGGCAGCCGATGGTGCGAGTAGGGCCGCAGGCACAGGCGTGGCACTTCAGAGACATGCATGGATGTGGCTGTGTAACTTTGCGGAACCCTTTATTGCGTCATTCACCAACATTCCCTTTGACTGTTCCTTTCTTTTTGGACCACAGGTGAAAGACACTCTCACTAGGTGTGAGCAGGAAGGTAAGACTCTCTCTGCTGTGGGAGTCTGTTTTTCCACTCCTTCCAGACCATACCCCAAGGGTCAGAAGAGTGGGAAAACGTGGTTTCGGAAATCCCAGGGAGCTTTGTCTGACACACGTAGTGATTTTTCCTCCAGGGGCAGAGGAGGAAGTAACAACAGACGCCGCCCTCATGGTAGAGGGGGTCTGCAGAACCCAGGGCAGCAATGAATCTTTCTCTGACAAGCCCTTCCAACATCCCTGAAGTGTTGCCTGACTTTCCACCTCTGGAGGCAGTCGGGGAAGACTTTCATTGTACCCAAAGGCCTGGCTAAACCTAACGCAAGACAAATGGGTACATTCACTCGTATCCGGAGGTTACAGAATCCCATTCTTTCAACCCCCTTTACCGTCATGCAAGTCCCCCCCCCCCCAGATGTTCCACCCAATCTGAGGGACCAAACAATTATAGAAGTTTCAAAACTGCAAAAAAGAGAGTCATCCAGGAAGTCCAGACAGACCAACATGGATCCGGAACTTACTCAAGGTTCTTTTTGGTACCAAAAAAGACAGGGGACAGGAGACCTATTTTGGAGCTCAGCAGACTGAACAAGTCTGTTCAAAGAACAAGTTTCGGATGGTCACGCTACAGTCCATTCTACCCTTTCTGGGTCAGGACAATTGGATGTGCTCCATAGATCTCCAGGATGCGTACTATCATATCAAGATGGACAGACGCTCCAGGAGGTACCTATACTTCCGGCTGGGAGCCAGTCATTACCAGTTCAGAGCTCTGCCCTTTGGTCTCACCACAGCCCCCAGGGTGTTCACCAAATGTATGGCAGTGGTCACGGCTCACCTGAGGCATCAAGGATTCCAGGTGTTTCCATATCTAGACGACTGGCTCCTCACCGCTACTACCAGGCATCAACTTCTTCAAGCCAGGGACTATACCATTTCAATTTACTCTCAGCTAGGCATTACTATAAATTTCGAAAAATCTGCCTTGTTGCCCTGTCAATCTATTACTTATATAGGAGCAGACTTAGACACAAGGAGCATGTACGCAAAGCTACCTTCGGACAGGGTGTCCACAATTCGCCAGTAAGTTCAATTCCTCATGCAGTGCAAAAGGGTACAAGTCAGGTATGTCCTTCAAACTCTAGGCTCTATGGCAGCGGCAATTCTTCTGATACCCCTGGCCCGTTTTCACATGTGAATCCTTCAGTGGCTTCCATCCACACAGTGGTCCTTCCAACAGCTCCCCATGTCTCATTTGATCATGATTACAGAAGCATGCAAAAGACGCCTTTCAAGGTGGATGGTCTCCCCTCTAGTGACTCAGGGCAGACCCTTCATTCAGCCCCCTCCGGTTGCTACAGTGACCACAGACGCCTCCCTGATAGGGTGGGGGGCATTATCAGGGAAGGACGGTCCAAGGCACTTGGCAGACTCACGAGTACCATCTGCATATAAACGTCCTAGAAATGAGAGCCGTGCTCCTAGCGTTCCAAGCTCTTCAGGACTCTCTCCCTTCTGGGACCATTGCAATACAATCGGACAACATGTCAGTATTGTGGTACATCAACAAGCAGGGCAGAACCAGGTCCTACCCCCTATGTCGAGAAGCGCTCAGACTCTGGCAGTGGGTGATTTCCTCCCAACGATTTCTGATTGCGACTCACATCCCTGGGATGTCCAGCGTCATAGCGGACAGGCTCAGCAGAGCTATTCTCATGCCTCACGAGTGGTCTCTGAGTCAGGTAATTGCGGATCTGATCTTCCGCAAACGGGGGCAGCCTTGCTGCGACCTTTTTGCCACCCCCTTCAACACCAAACGCAGCAACTACTTCTCCCTTCTTCCGCTTCCAGGTCACTCTCCCAGAGATGCTCTAGTCCACGATTGGCCCCAGGGACTTCTTTATGCCTTCCCTCCGTTTCCCTTGATACCAAAACTCATACAGAAAGCAATTTCATTGGGTTGCAAGATGATCCTCATTGTCCCCTACCGGCCTCGACAGATATGGTTCCCGTTCCTGCACCGTTACCTTCTCGAGTAGCCCTCGACTCTGGATCTGATTCCAGACTTACTGATCCATCAATCAGGAGGGCTGCATCAATCTCTTCAAACACTCCAGCTTACAGCTTGGTTGCTCCACTTCCAACCTTAGCCAGGCTTCCCAGCATTTCCCCGGCAGTACGCAACATTATTGTCTCCTCCCATAAGTCTGCCACTAGAAGGACTTATGCTAGAAAATGGAAACGTTTTTCTTGTTGGGCAGAGGCCAGGAACATAGATCCCTTCACAGCCCCTCTCCACGAAATCTTGGAGTTCTTCACGGAACTCTTTCATTCGGGGTCCGCTTCTGCTGCAGTCAGAGTTCAATTAGCGGCCATTTCAAATTTTCATGTTGGGTGGTCTAATGCAAACATGTCTCATAAGCTATGTAAAGCCTTTCTAAGAGGGACTACTCTCCTTAGACCCCCATTGAGAGATTCCCCCTCCTCCGTGGTACCTTAATCTGGTACTAACATCCTTGATTATACCCCCCTTTGAACCTGCAGCGTCCTACTCCATTGAGTTTCTATCTTGGAAAACTCTCTTTCTGGTAGCTATTACTTCAGCCAGACGAGTCTCTGTACTTCAGGCACTATGCGCTCCTCCTCCATACTTAGTATTTCATAAGGACAGGGTTGCTCTGAGGACTAATCCCTCCTTTCTTCCGAAGGTCTGCTCAGAAAATAATTTGAATCAGTCTATAGACCTACCTGTGTTTTTTCCTAACCACACCAACAAGGCAGAATACAAGCTACATCAATTGGATGTTCATAGACAATTGCGTTTCTACCTGCATAGGACAAAGGATATTAGGAAGTCTGACCAACTATTCCTCTCCTGTGCTCGAGGCAAACAGGGTCTCCCAGTTTCTAAAGTGACCTTATCCAGGTGGTTGTCTCACATTATTACCTTTATCTAGCAACTAAGGAACAAAGACTTGCCTATCAAACCGAAGGGTCATTCTTTTAGGGCCTTAGCCACCTCTGTAACCTTCCAGTCTAGGTTGCCCATGGACTCTATCTGTGCTGCCGCTACGTGGGCAAATCCTCATACCTTTATTTGTCATTACAAGTTGGATTTGGTCTCCAGGAGTAGAGCTAACTTTGGTTCCACTGTTCTGAAGAATCTGTTCCAGTGAGCCACCCATGATTGTAGGTGCTAGGGACGCTGTCCCAACCAGCAAGAATGAAGGCGAGATTGACAACTTAACATAAAGAAGTTATGTACCTACCATAACGTTCCATGTTAGTTGTCTTCATCTCGCCTTCTTTCTTGCGTCCCCCCCCCATCCCCCTAGCCTATTCGACCGAGAGGACTTCAGGTTTCACTGGCTGAGCTGTTCTCTGGTTTGTTTCCTCTACTGACTTAGAGAATAGGACAGGTATGCTTAACCTTTTGTTTGGAGGGATCCTTTCTATAGCTATGTCTGCGGTTAGCTATTTCAAACAAGATCTGGGTAGCTAGCGCTAGGCGTCATGGGATAAGGGGTAGCCTCGAGCCAGTAAACAGCTCTCGAGCTATAGAAGGTGGCTGAGTCGGAGCCGAGGATCGGCTCCGATCCCAACCAGCAAGAAAGAAGGCAAGATGAAGACAACTAACATGGAACGTTATGGTAGGTACATAACTTCTTTTTATGGATTACCTGCAAAGTGAAGGATTTAGTGTAGAAAATTTATTTCAAATAACGACACAACAGGATAGAGTAATGGACACCCAAATTAAGGAGAAACCAGTAGAACAGGAAGCATCTAATCGGTTGAAATATGAAGATAATTTGGAGCGTCCCACAGAAAACCAGTACAAAGGTTCATTTGGAACTGTAAAGCAAGGGAAAGAACAGGAAACTGTGGCAACTCTGACACAGTCAGTGTTGTAGAGTGGCAGGCCAGTGTGTTCCCATATGAAAGACCAACGGATGACATAGGATGAAACTGAAGAGAATGTGGCACAGGAAGAAGCTCTGGAACTTACTGTAGACTGCCCTCAGGAAATGAACAGAATGTGCCCTCAGTTTAGAAAAAAAAATATCTAAAAACAGTTACTTGATTTATTAGAGGTGGGATAGACATATTAAGATCAATGAAAGAAATAGACTGCGGAAGGTCAGTAAAACCCAGAAAGTTAGAAGTCTGATCAAGCAAATTAACACAGTAATTAGGACTGTCCATAGAGATTCATGTGATATAACAAAAATAAATAGGATTCATTACTGTACAGCCAAATTAATAACAGTCCTACCACAAGAACACAGGGTAGTAAGGGAAAAGACAGGGAGAGATCAAATGCCATCATGGAAGTATCGAATTGAGAAAAGTATAAAGCACTTAAGACAAGACGTGTTGCTGTTCGAGCATAGAAGAGGGAACAGATCAACAAAAATACTCAGATTTGGTGAAAGCAATGCACAATATTATAATGGATCAGGATTTATCATGCACTGTCACAAACTAAAAATATTAGCACAGTAAGAAAACTTAGAAGATATACAGATAAATGTAAAGGAAAAATACAAAATAAGCAATTTATTGATGACGCAAAAAAAGTTTTATAGAGTATCGGGAAACAAGGAAAAAGGAATTGAAAGACCAAAAAAAAAAAGAAGTAGATTTTTGAGAAATATTTATGAAGATCCTGTGGAACATAAAGGTGATAAATGGATAGAAGAAGTAAAAGAAAGAGTAAGAAGTTCAAATGTACAGGATATGAAATGGGATAGAGTAGAGAGAGATTGAAACAAAGTTAAGAATAGCCTCTAATTGGAAAACCCCAGTCCCAGATGCAGTACCTGACTTATGGCTAACTGTATTAACAGCTTTGCGTGAAGATTTTGCCATGGGTAAGAACCATTTGTATGCGCACCCAGAACATACACCGTTCTGGCTAACAACAGGAAAAACAGTGCTCCCACTTGAGTGAACCTGCAAGCTACCCAAAAACTATAGACCAATAACTTGCCTTCCAACGACATATAAACTATACATTGAAATTGATACCAACAGATTTTATAGTCATTTAGAAGAAAACTCAATTATGGCAATAGAACAAAAGGGTAATAAAAGTCATATGGAACAAAGGATGATTTGTTAAAATTAGTCATAGTGGAGAACTGTAAAAAAAGGGGAAGAATCTAAGTATGGCATGGATAGACTATAAAAAAAAATGAAAATGACCGTATTCCCCATTCATGGATAAGAGTGCTTAAAATGTATATGATACACCCTACACTGATAAACTACATCACAGTGGCCATGAAACCATGCCAAACCACTCTGCAGTTAAGCCATGATAAAGGACAAATTATTATTCCAGGCATAAAAATCCAAAAGGGGATATTCCAGGGTGACTTTCACTGCTGCTCTTTTGCCTTGCCCTTAACCCATTAATCTCTCTGCTTAACAGATTAGGTCATGGCTGTAATGTGGCTTCCAGAAAGCAACAAAGTGTAAAGACTTTTCATCTTCTCTTTGTCGATGATTTAAAACTGTGTAACTCATCAGATGAGGCACTGAAAGCACAACTGCAAGTAGTCAAAACTTTTTCAGATGATATAAGAATGTCATTTTGTTTTGATAAATGTGCAAAAGCAACCTTTAAAGCAGGAAAGCTGCAGCACCAAGAAAACATCAGTTTGGGACAAGAACGGGATATAAAAGAACTTGAGCAAGAGGGAGTTTATAAATATTTAGGAACTGATGAAGGATCAACAATAAAACATGAACAAATGTGAATAAAACTCAGTAAGGAATATTTTGGCAGACTTAAATTAATCCTGAAAAACAGCTTTGACATCTAGGAACAAAGTTCAAGCTGTAAACCAATTTGCTCTTACTGTTCTAACTTACAGTTTTGGAGTGATTGACTGTCCCCAAAAAGTGTTTGATTAGACAGGAAAACGAGAAGGATGCTTCTTGCTCATAAAGTGATTTATAAAAATCAGTGCATACCAAGATTATATATTCCCCATTCCGAAGGAGGTATGGGCCTCTTTGAATTTGATTACATGTATAGATCTGCAATTGGCTCCATACTAAACTGGAAACTAGTCTCTCATTCTAATAAAGTTATAAAATCTAGTGTCATTCCTGACCCATTAGGAGATCACCTCCCAGCCTTCACCCATCGAGCTACCCTCACTTCCCCTCACTCCCACCACTTCATTCAACTTTAATCCTACTACTTTTTCTGACTTCCTTAAGAAAACTAACTGGAGCCCCCTAAAAACTCTTCCATTAGACTCAGCCGTTGAATTTTTCAATTCAACATTTTTAAATGTCCTCAACTACCTAGCTCCAATAAGAACAAAAAGAGTAAAAACTAAGACCGCCCCATGGCTTACCAAAGACCCCAAAAAGATTATGCTGCAAAGAGATAAAACCTGGAAAACATACCTCCAATATAAACAACCTGAAATTTTACTTAAATATAAACAACTAAGAAACCTCGCCAAAAAACAAGTCATTAGAGACAAAAAGTCTTAATACATCAAAGTACAAGTAAATCATCCAAAAAACCCCAAACAATTTTGGAACTTAATTCCCTCCTTAGCCCAGGTACTAAAAACAACCCCTGTCCCGACAGCAGCAAATCTGACCTTGAAATTGCCTCACTATTCAATTCCTTCTTCACCACTTCTATTGCTGAGCTGACCAAGACCTTTACCAACAATAACTCTCTACCCCACCACACTCAATCTTCCTCCCCCTCTTCTCCTCCTCCCCCTATTTTTGAACTCAAACCCGTCTCCACCTACCTTATAAAGAAACTACTCTCAAAACTAAAGCCATGCTCTAATGCCCCCGACAACATTCCATTCTCCTCCCGTAAAAATAGCCACCGATGGAATTGCTCTCCCTGTCAGCATCCTGATCAATAGATCCCTACTTGAATCCTATGTACCCAAACTATGGCGCACTGCCTATATTCTTCCACTTCACAAGGGTGGCAAAAACTGTAACATCACAAATTTCCACTCCATAGCCATCCTCTCCCCAATCTCCAAACTGCTTGAAAAATGCATCCACCTTCAGCTCATGCCATTCCTTACCAAACACCAGCTACTCTGTCCTACCTAACACGGCTTTTGCCCAGGACAACAGTACCAACACCACCCTTCTCTCCTCCTTACATACTGTTAATCTAGCTCGTGACTCTGGTAAAATAGTATCCACAGTTCTGCTGGATTTATCTAAAGCTTTCGATACCATCTCCCATACCCACCTCCTAAATCATCTGTCTAATCTTAATCTCTCCCACAAGACACTTTCCTGGTTCTCCAGCTATCTTTCAGACCGGTATCAGGCTGTAAAATGGGGCCAAGGCATCTCCACTTTCCTTCTTACCCCCACTGGAGTACCCCAAGGATCCATACTTGGCCCAGTGCTGTTCAGCATCTATATTAATGACTTTCACAAAGCCATACCTAATACCAAAGTTGTGCAATATGCTGACTATTCTACTTTGATCTGCAGCGCCTCCTAACCTAACAGATCTCCAATTACTGACACAAGCAGCCTTCTCAACCACCGAAAACTGGATGCTCCAAAATCACCTCTCACTAAATGCCAACAAATCTAAAATCCTTCTATTCTCTCCTTCAAAAACTTCCCCTGTTGACAACAACTCACTTCAAATTACCAGCCAAAACAACTCCATTATAGAGGTCCGTTCCATCCGCCAAATTTCTTGGTGTCACCATTGATGAACACCTGAAATTTAACACTCTCGTCCAGCTAAACATTAAGAAAGCCCACATAAAACTCGGCCTACGTTACAGAAACAGCTACTTCCTCTCTCCTGCTACCAGACTAACTCTTGCCACGACCTATCTCCTTCCCTCTTCATTGTACGGAGCTCCTCTGCTTACTAATTTATACTCCACTCTCTCCTCCAAACTGGAAGTATGTTACAGTAAAATCTCCAGATTTGCTACTAAAGCCGAATCCGCCTCCCATCATTGTACCTCCCTTCACTCATTAAATTGGCTTGAACTCCCCAACTAACTAGACTTTCTCCAAATCACCACAGCCCACAGATTACTGTTCTAGCCTACTAAGTGCCCTGCTCTAGCCAATATTCTACAACCATGTACCCCCCATAGAACCCTTAGATCTGCCCACCAAAACCTAATCACCGTCCACAAACCCAAGCGCCCAGCTCGTCAGCTTCTGCTATCCTTCTCCTTAGCTAAAAAATGGAATTCTCTCCCCTCTTCACTGAGAACCTTTGACAACCTTGAAGACATTAAAACTCTACTTCATTCTTATCTTTATTCAAACGGGAAATGCAACTGTACTCTTCACCCCATACCTCTCAAGCTCTCCTCTGCTTATACTCCTGGCTAGCCTTCACACCAGGCTAACCTCATTCACAAATGTAGATTGTATAAATAACTAAACTGTAATATGTAGCCACCATGCTATATGCCTGTCTTTTTCACCTAAACAAAATTGTAATTATTTGTTTTATTTTTATGAATGCTACCTGTTGTTTGTAATGCAAAGATTCTTTGTAATTAATTCATGTAACTAAACTATGTATTGTGGAGCTTTTCTCCCCGGGCCTCCACTGTAAACGGGCTCTCTGAGCCCAGTGGACCTCCCCGGTCATCAAACTGGAATACATAAATAAATAAATAAATATAAACTGTACGACTGCATACATATCTGCTGACTTTACAAGACGCAAACATAGTGAAAGTTTTGAAACTTGAGAATAAATCTAAGATGACTTCCCTTCCTAATCTGGCAGAAGCGTATCGGTGTCAAGCGGAAATGGAAATCAAACCAGCAGTAGATAAAAATAAAGTAGCAACTGAATGTGCTAAAAAAATGAAAGAATATAAGGTGAAGGATCAGATGAGAAACCAAGAAATGAGGAAAATGCATATTGTTGTAAGTATAGAAAACTCCTGGAACAACCTCATGTTGATCAGGATCGAACGTAGGAATGGTTAAAGAGAAGCAAATTCAAACCAAAAGATGAAAGGTTAATATTGGCGGCCCGAGATAGTGAACTGCATACACGGTTTACAAAGTCCATTGAACATGTGGGAGAAGCAGACAAATGTAGGTTTTGTAAAACAGAATTGGAAAAAGTTGCACACCTTATTGCTGGCTGTGGCATATTAGTGGCAGAAGGACTGTATACTGAAAGGCATAATAATGTGATAGGACTGTTGCACTGGGGATTGTGCAAGCATTATAATATAGAAGCAGCTGAAAAGCACTGGAAACATGAGCCACAAAGCATCATACCAACAGTTCAAAGTACAGATGCGAGAAAACCAGATGTAGTGGTCCATGAAAAGAAGACAAATTAGCATTGATCATTGAAATCGTTAAACCAAGTGACTACAGCGTCTTGTCTACAGAGAGAGGCAAAGTCATAAAATATCAGGATTTGCGGTCAGAAATGAGAGCAATGTGGAAGAAAGATACCCAGACAGTTTCAATAGTAGTAGGAACAACGGGTCTTATAAAAAGAATCTACAGTTGTATGTAGATTTGTTACCGATGCATGCAACTCCATATGAATTGCAGGAGTCGTCATTACTGGGCACATTGTGGGTGCTGCGAAGAGCACTTCTGGCTGACATCAAATATTGAAATAATACTAATTTAATGAACTTTAATCATACTTTAACTTGGGAATGGGGTCCATTCCCATCATGGTTTTAGAAACCTAAAAGATTCGGAGACATTAAAAAAGGAGAAACCATACAAGGTTGAGAGAGTTGTTGAGGCATCTGACTCTTAAGACAATCATATGTTAAAACTCTATTCTGAAAAATGGAGTTGATGTAACATTAAAAGAGCACTGCAAGCAACAAAAAAGGCAGGGGAATGTGGGGGTGAGGGTGATCCTTAGCGGAGTGGTAGTTGAGCAGTTAGAATGTTCAAACCAGTAGGATACACATCCTAAATCATGCATGTGTGCACTAGAAATGTATTTTGCTTGCATTACTTTTTAATATAAATTCTTTTGCAATGGGCAGGTTAACAGTACTTTTTAGCCTATGCTGAATTTGTATTTCTTGATATGCACTAATTTCCCTGTACAGAATTTTAGCTGGGAGTAGCTGAACATATAGGTTCATAGGTGTGTACTAGGCTAATGGCCCTGGAGCCTTTATAAGCCTAGCCCATAGGATTACCCTGGCATCGTGCCACCCGACCTTAGTTCCTAGTGCCTTGTCGAGTAGAGCCACTGGAGTGATCCTCTGGGTGAATATAAGTTCATAGGTGAAATAAACAGCCATTGCAGGTCTTGAACCCAGGACCTTGCACACCATAGTCAAAGCAGTTTACCAGTAAGCTACCTCAGATGCATGAACAGAATCCTGAAAGTGCTGCAGACATGACATTTTTTTTGTCACTCTTGAAAGGCAGGTCCTTTGAGGGAGAACTTAAATAAATTCCCTTACTATACATTCTGTACTGGAAATGCCTGTGTTCCACCTCAACTCAAGGTGAATAATGCAGTGTTGGGAACCTTTCTGGATGGGTCTGTGATTTGAGTTTGTCCTCATTCCACTCTAAGAGAAAGTACCCAGACCCCTGCATCTGCCATTTCTTTTTTGTTGCTGACTCTCAAGAGTCAGAGTGGGAAAACTTTGTTAAGCCTTTTTAGAGTTAAGTCCATTTCTGGAGATTGTGTGTTCCTGCTATGTGGCGTGCTTGTCTTACTAGTGAGGGCTGTTACTCTCCCGTTTTGTTTTCTGGTGAATGATGAGAGGCTTGGAGGAGGCAGTCTGGCTTCCACCTTGGTTGTGCATCCCAATTTGTAGTCGTCACTCTTAGTTGATTGACAGTAACATGCATGAGACTACTAAAATCACAGGAGGTGCCCATTGAGTCACCTGACAACAGGTCTGAGTTGCTTGAGGCTGAGGACTTCTCCTCAACACTACTTGTAGCCTAAACAGGATCCAGTAGTCCAAAGCAAAGAAAACCCACTGAGTTTTCTGTGCTAGAGCTTGCGGTTAGGACCTGTACTCCAGCTGTACTCGGTTGCATATCGCCTATTCAGAGGTGATCTCTGCCTGACATACAAGGACATGTCCAACCCAGAACTGATCGACATATTCCACCTAAAGAAAAGCTTATCTCCTGGAGCCACACGCTCTAGGGATTTAAACCTCACCACAACAGTAAATAGGACGTGCTGGAGGGATAGATTCCTGTCAGAGACTTCCCATGCTTTGGAACAAGATTCCAATCTACATTAGACAGAGTCCACGCTAACACTCTTCAAGAGAAACCTTGACGAGTGGATGGGAAACAGAAAGTTTACCCTGGGGATCACTTCAGTGGCTCTGCTGGATAGAGGCACAGGGAACTAATCTAAGGGGGAGGTGAAAGCCAACACATTCTGGCTAGGCTTATAAATGTCTTCGGGCAGATAGCCTGGTACCTACCTATGAACCTATGCACTTCAGAATTTTCAGGACTACTAAGGCCTGTCCACACGAGTGCAGGAGTACATCCTTAGGGAAAGTGGTCTGGTGCTGCTATGGGACCTGTTAGACCTCTCAAGTCCACACACCATAGTTGCCGGGCATATACCATGTCTGTGTCACTCAGTTTTGAATCCAGTACCAAACATTTACATTCTCATTCTCTCAAATCAACTTTGCACACATTTCTTCCTGCTAAACTTAGCAAGAAGTTGAACATCTTCCAGTCAGGAGCTTTTTAGGAGTTTGAAGGCAACAGAGGTCATTGGGGCCTATACAATGGTAGGGACAGTGACTAATCCTTAAACTACAGCTGCTCACTTCCCCCGCTGATTCTTGTAGAAACATCAAGGGTCTTAAAATCTTGACTGCACTGATAGGTTACCTTTATTCTGTCCCCTAGACAGAGGAGGCATAAGAGCCGTGGCTAGTCATAAGTGCCACAGGAGCAAATTAGTGTGTTTCTGTAGCAGTCAAGAAAACAGAAGCTGCCTGTAATCCCCTTGGCTGTGTGGAGAAATACCCTAACCAGACATCTTTTGGCTGCCTTCTGCTTGATTTCATTGGTCTACTACAAAGTCCAAATAGCTCAACATTTTGTTGTCTGGTAAAGGAATTTAAAATTGTGAACAAGGTTTGTAAGAGTTTAAGTTCTGTCATTTTTGGGTTTGGAGTCTTGAGCTGTTAGTCTTACTTAACTAGATTCTGGTCCTTCCTAGTGGATCTGGCACCATCTGCAAGGTATTCTGCTTGTGGCTGTCTTCTCTAAAGGAGATACTCGGACAGTACTTCCCAGCTGTCCCTTTCAGTAGTGTTTTTTTTTATTCAGCTAGTCTTTCAAGATTTGTTATATACCCCTTGAAGGCAAAGTAGGCCTCGTTTCCTTTCTTGAGGACTTCAGTATGACCCCCTTAACTCTTCACCTGTTTTCTGGTACATTCAAGCCCAAAAGACCTCAGTAGAAACTGACGAAGGCGTTCGAAAGTCATCATGGTTTTGGATTTTCCTGATGTTGGCTAAGTCACTCAGGATTACATCTTCACCTTCCTATCAGTCACAGACCATGGGATCATTGCTCTGGGTTTACCCTGCTTTAAACAGTCTTCAAAAAGGGTCATTGGGTTTTGAATGGTTGGCTATTTCCACAGAGTTCCTACCAAGACTTCACCTTCAAAGGGGCTGTTAGCAGTCCCTTTTTCAGAATGAGGCTAAAGTTTCAGAAGGCCAAGAGAAGGAAGGACAGCTGTACCGTCCTGAACCTCATTACTCTCAACAAGCGCATCCTGTGCATCAGGTTTCATTGAGGGAATCTCTAGAGGTCATGTCATGCACTTATGAATGTCCTTCCTTATCACTTGTTACAGTATTCTTGATTAAAGGGATTCCTGCCAAGGCTAGCCCAACATCCAGCCAATACACAAAATCCTTAGGTCTTTGTAGATGTCATACGTATGCTCCCCACTCCAGGTGTAGGGTAAAAGGTGATGTACCGACATAAATACCTCAAAACTTCTTTGCTGCCAGTCTGAACACCATCACTGAACTTTGGTCTGAATACTCCTTCCGTGCTGGTTACCAAGCTGTATTTTAGATAAGTGCCCCATTGGGATTTCTTCTTATCTTTTCTTTCTTTTTCAGTGTTGTGGGTTTCCTTGTCATCCAGAAACGGAAAATGTAATTGTGGGAGGCCGATTCCTATTAAGTATCATCATAAGCACTGTCTCTTTTGTTTGGGTGCTTTTCACAACCATAGGCAGTGTTCTGTCTGCCACGTATTTGTCCCCAAGACCGTATATAGTTGTCTCTCCTCCTTGTCCATCTACCTGGAGAAACAATGTCTTACATTGTTGGCACACAGTGCAGTGGCAGAATCTTCCCATCCCAAAGGTCAGACACCCGCCAAGAAGACCAAAAGTGTCTGATCTGATTTGGCTGCTGTCCTGCCTCCTCTGGGCGTCTCTCTCAAGGCTGGTGAAGGCCTTGAGGATTGCCCAGTTGTTACATCAGATTTCTGTGTTGTGACTGTATTGGAGGCCGGCATAGATCCTACTTCTTGAACATCCTCAGAGGCTCTGCAGAAGTCCATTCAGGATATTGAGGGGGAGCCTCCACTTATTTTAGTAGGTCTGTGGTGGGGGTCCACATATTCTTGTTCAGGAGAAGGTGCATGCATTCAATTAACTTCGTAGGAAAAGTGTGAACCTCCTAGGGTGTCTAAGGCAGACGTACCTTAACAGGGAGGGGGGGGGGCAAGTATATTTCACCTGCTCCAAAAGATCCTCCGCGTGAGTGGCAAGGTTTTACCCAGGGGCTATTTAATACATTGATGGCACTGAGGTCCCCAACCTTTTTTGCACCAAAGACCGGTTTCATGTAAGACAATTTTCCATGGACCGACCATCGTGCGTGCATAAAAATAAAGCATAATAAAGTGCATAATAAATACAACTCACCATAAATCTGAATCGGCGGGAGCCCCTGAGCTTGTTTCCCTGCAACAAGATGGTCCCATCTAGGGGTGATAGGAGGCAATGACACACGAAGTGTGATGTTCATTGTGTTACACTGCTGCAGTCATTACACTTTGGTTATCCTGCAGTCAGGCGGTTCCCCAGTCAGCCTGAATTCCAAAGTCTTGGTCCAGTGTCGGTTGCTGTCGCCTCCTCCCTGGCGTCAGTGCGACTGGGGTATATAAGATGCAGCCGATGCCATTTTCTTCTGTCTTTCTTGCTGCGTGGTGCCCGAAGCAAAAGCAGTTCGCAAGTGCCGGTCGGCTGTCTCCTGAGATTTTCATTCCGAATCCAGAACTGAAGTCTTCTACAAAAGCTAAGTACCCTGTTGGGGAAACTTTTTCTTGCCTCAGACCGATGTCAGTAAAGGTTAATAACTGTATTTCTTGTGGGAAGCAAATACCTCATAAGGATTTCCATTCTTATTGTATCCCATGCCTAGGCCCAGACCACGACGTCATTGGTTGTCGGTTTTGTGCTAGGTTTAACAAGCGCACTATTAAACATTGGTTTGATTTTGCCCGACATTATTCCGGTAGAAAATTCAATTATACCATGCCGTCGGAACTTCCGACGACCGGAATACATAAAAAACGCAAAGACAAGGATAGGCTTCCGAGGCCCAAAACTGACGACGAAGCCTCTTCTAGGCCAGTCGCCGGTTCTCCGGTTTTTAGCGAGGTGCCTTCGCAGGCCCTGATGACCGCTTCTATAGAACCACAGGCCGCCTCTGACTCCCACGTGGAGATGGCTGGGCCTTCGGACGCACTAGTTATTCAGCCTACCGAAACTAACCCTTCAGAGGGATCCGGAGTAGCTGAGCTGCCCGCAGCTTCAGAGGGTGTTTTAAGACCTACTCAGTTAAGCATTAAACCCTCTGCTAAGTCTAAACCAGCTTTAAAATCAAAGAAACAAATACAGCATTCTCCAGCACAGGCCTCCATGCCTAAGAAACAAATGCTCAAAATGGCCGAAGACCTAATCACTCTGATCAGGGGGTCCCATCCCCCTCCTGATAAAAGGCCTAGAAAGGATGCAGACTATGACTCACCCGACTAGGTGTCCATCTCTTCAGATTCATACTCAGACCTAGGATATTCTTTACCCCCTTATGAGGATTCTGATGCTGAGGAGTCAATTCCATCAGCCTCTCCGCCTGAGGACTACTCCTTTGGGGAAACCTTGCATACCATGAGGGAGCATTTCCATTGGGAAGGCCAGGATTACTCAGAATCCAAGAAAAGGCTCAGAGACCTCCTTTTATTACCTCAACACAGACCCCTTGCTATTCTACCAGTGTTAGATATTGTGGATGATGTGTATACTGAATCCAGCTTAAATCCTGATTCCTTACCTCCAGCCCCAGTTAAACCTGACAGATACTACAGAGTCCCTGACTCACACAAATTTCTGTACAAAAGCCCTGTTGCTGACCCTGAAACTATTTCTCAGGGACCCAAAGGGGTTAAGGCCTTATCAGCCAAGAATCCAGTTCCCTCTGATTCCAGAGCATTAGACAGATGGGGAAAGAAAGTATATACGTCTGCAACTTTAGCAATGAGAGCCTTAAATTGCCAGTTTCACATGCTCAAATATCATCAATTTTTACTGTCTCAGTTGAAACACAAAATGCTTCCAGATTCAGATCCTCCTACTTTTAAAGAAATGCAGGATTTATTGCATGCAGCTGAACAGGTGGGAAAACATACTTTGCAATGTGGTTTTGATTCTTTAGAGGCCTCCTGTAGAGCAGCAGTTACAGGCTCTGTCATTAGAAGACATGCTTGGTTAAAAGAACATACATTACCAGATCATGTTAAAGCAAAATTATTGGATGCACCTTTGCAGCAGGATGTGTTATTTGGAGTTAAGGCAGAAGAGGTATTAAAGAAAATGGAGGATAAGGCAAAATCTATGCAAAGGGTGAAGGATTTTTTACAGGTTCAGCCTCCTAGATTTAGCAGAAATTGGCCAACTAAGAATTGGTCCTTTCCAGTTACAGACAGACCTCAAAGGGGCAGATACAGACATCCAAGAGGTAGAGGTCAACCACAAGGTCCTTACAGGCCTCGACAATGTTTTGCATCAGGCCAGAAAGAAGGGGAAGACAGGCCCCAACCATATAAAAAGCAGCCCCAATGACTTCCCACTACAGCTGCCAAACAACTCTCTCTTGGCAGCCCCCTTGGGAGGAAAACTGGCACTTTTCTATCACAATTGGCATATGATCACCAAAGACAAATGGGTTCTCAACATTGTATCTCAAGGTTACAGGTTCCACTTTCACACTCTGCCAAGGTTAAAAGGAATGCCAAATCTGCTACCAAATCAATGGGCAGAGGCTCAAAAACAAATTACAGCACTCATGGATATGAGAGCTATTCAAAAGGTACCACCACAGGAGCAAGGACAAGGATTTTACTCGAGACTCTTTCTGGTTCCCAGAAAGGACAAAGCCTGGAGGCCCATTCTGGATCTTTCTTCTCTAAACACTTACCTGGATGTTCCGAAATTCAAAATGTTGACACTACAGCAGTTTCTTCCCATGCTGGACAAGAAAGCTTGGCTCGTGACAATGGACCTCAAGGAAGCATACCTGCATGTCCCTATCAGACAAAACTGCAGAAGATACCTCAGAGTCATAGCTGGTTCAGTGCACTATCAATTCTCTGCACTGCCCTTTGGCTTATCTACTGTGCCCAGGGTCTTCACAAAGTGCCTGGCACCAGTAATTGCATTTTGCAGACAGAAAGGAATTCAAATTTATCCGTACCTGGACGACTGCCTGATTCAAGCAGAGAGCAAGGACATTCTTCTAAAGCATGTGGCATTTGTAAAAAAAGTTAAGTTGCCTGGGGTACACAGTAAACGAAAAGAAATCAAAACTAGTGCCCTCACAAGAGATAATATTCCTGGGTGCCAGCTTGAACACAACGGCCCAGATGGCTTATTTCACGCCAGACAAGCAAGGACAACTGACTCAATACTTTCAATTGATGGCAACAAAGGCCCAACTCCCTGCAAGAAAAATTCTGCAGGCCTTGGGTTACATGACATCTTGCATACTACTAATTCCATATGCCAGACTGCATATGAGGAAACTACAATGGTACCTAAAGAATGTATGGTCTCAACACTGTCAAAGTTTGGAAACAGTTATACCACTAATTCCTTGCCTTCAACAGGCGTTTCAATGGTGGGCTCAAGCTTGTCACCTCAACAAGGGACAGCCTTTTACTCAACCCACAGCCAGGCAAACACTGACAACAGATGCATCGGATTATGCCTGGGGAGCACACATGGCAGGCTATTGTATTCAGGGCAAGTGGCCCGGAGAACAAAGGCATCTTCACATCAATCAAAAAGAGATGCTAGCTGTACAAAATGCCCTTATAGCTTTCAAGGACCTGCTGCATCCAGGACAACTACTACTAAAGACAGACAACACCACAGTTATGTGGTACATAAACAAGCAAGGGGGCACTCACTCCTATCCCCTCTGCAGACAAGCCATGACCTTGTGGAACACAGCTCTAAACTTTCAAGTTCATCTGTAAGCACAATTCCTGCCAGGAGAGAAAAACACACTGGTAGACGACTTAAGCAGAAACATCATGGATCCCCACGAATGGGAAATGAATCCACAAATATTCAGAATGATAACACAGAAATGGTGGAGCCTGTACCTAGATCTGTTTGCATCCCCAATGAACTGCCAGCTACAGAAATTCTGCACAAGGAGTTACCATCCACAAGCATGGAAAGTGGATGCCCTCTCATTCAGCTGGGAAAACCTACAGGCAAGAAGAGCCAAAGATGATCTTGATTGCACCAGACTGGCCACGCCAGCACTGGTACCCAATCTTAAAGAACTTAGCACAAGGACCACCCTGGATTTTGCCTCAAATCCCACATCTGCTGACTCAGCACAACAATCGGATACTACACAGCCAGCTAAAGACCTTAAACCTAGCTGCATGGAAGATTCCTTATTCAAGCAAGCAATATCGCTCTCCAAAGCTGTTATGGATGTCATTCTGGTGGCCAGAAGGCCTAGTACTAGGAAAGCCTATTTGGATAAATGGAAGAGATTCTGTGCCTAGAACCAAGCTCACAGCCTTGACCTTCATGTCCCAAACATTCCTCAGATACTACTGAGATGCTGGACAAAGACCTCTCCTTCTCATCCATCAAGATCCACGCCTCTGCCATCTCTGCTCATTGCAACACGGATCCACCAATTTTCTCTAATCCTTTGCTAAGACAGTACCTCAGAGGGGCTAAAAACATAAGACTGCCCCGTAGAGCACCTACTCCAACTTGGGACCTCAATTTTGTTTTGGAAAAATTAACTTTAACTCCCTTTGAGCCAGCTAACACAGCAGAATTAAAATATATCTCTTGGAAAACTGCTCTGCTCCTGGCAATAACATCAGCACGAAGAGTTTCAGAATTACAGGCACTAATGGCAGTGGAACCTTTCCTCATTTTCCACCAGGACAGGGTGTCTTTAAGAACTAACCCTACGTTTATGCCAAAGGTGGTATCCAGTGTGGCTCTAAACCAAACTATTAATTTGCCAACTTTTTATCCAAAACCACAGAATAAAGGGGAGAGACTACTGCACTCCTTGGACATTCACAGGCAGTTACGCTTCTACTTGGACAAAACCAAAGCTTTCAGGAAATCTGAGCAATTATTGGTAGCATATGCTGCAGGAGCACAGGGAAAATCCATTTCAAAACAGACCATTTCAAAATGGATAGGACATTGTATACGTTTCTGCTATACACACCATGGGAAACCTGTACCTAGCAGCATAAGATCTCACTCCACTAGGGCAACAGCCACTTCAACTGGCCTACCTCAGAGGAGTACCTACCCAAGGATATTTTGGAAGCAGCAACTTGGAGATGTTCATCGTGTTACCCTGCTGCAGTCATCACACTTGGGTTATCCTGTCGTCAGGTGGTCCTGCAGTCGGCCAGAATTCCAAAGTCTTGGTCCGACGTTGGTTGCTGTCGCCTCATCCCTGACGTCAGTGCGCCAGGGGTATATATATTGCAACCGATGCCATTTTCTTCAGTCTTTCTTGCCGCACGGTGCCCGAAGCAGAAGCAGTTCTCAAGTGCCTGTCGGCCGAAGTCTTCTACAAAGCTAAGTACCCCGTTGGGGAAACTTTTCTTGCCTCAGACTGATGTCAGAAAAAGTTAACAATTGCATTTCTTGTGGGAAGCAAATACCTCATAAGGATTTTCATTCTTACTGCATACCTTGCCTAGGCCCTGATCACGACGTCACTTGTCAGTTTTGTGCTAGGTTTAATAAGCGTACTATTAAAAGGCGATTTGATTTCACACAACACTATTTTGGTAGAAAATTTAACTATAACATGCCGTCAGAGCTATCGACCGGCGTGCACAAAAAACGCAGGGATAAGGACCGACAGCCCAGGCCTAAGCCAGATTCCGAGGCCTCGGTTGATCCGGTGTCCGGTACTCCGGTTCTCAGTGAGGCTCCGACGCAGCCCCTGACTACCGCAGATCTGGAACCCGAGACCGCTACGGATATTTTGATGGAATGTACTAGGCCTACGCAGCCTTTTACTTCAGGCCCTTCCGACGACTTAGCTCCTAAAGACGTCGGTGCTACAGAAACGCCATCGGTTTCTGAAGGCGTTTTCTGACCGACTACTCTCACCATTAAAACGTTTTCTAAGTCTAAGACTCCTTCTAAATCTAAAAAGACTGCACTTCAGTCTCCTGCTCAAGGCTCTATGCCTAAGAAACAGATGCTCAAAATGGCTGAAGATTTGATTTCTCTTATCAGGGGTTCACAGCCCCCTCCTGGTAAAAGGCCTAGACAAGAGGAAGACTCTGCTTCCTCTGAGCAACTGTCCATTTCTTCGGATTCCTCTGAGGACCAAGATTATTCCTACTCTCCTTATGAAGATTCTGATGCTGAGGACTCTATTCCCTCAGCTACTCCTCCTGAGGACTACTCCTTTGGGGAAACCTTACACACTATGAGGGAACATTTTCAATGGGAAGGCCAGGACTACTCTGATTCCAAGAAAAGGCTCAAAGAATTTCTCTTACTCCCCCAACACAGACCTCTAGCCATCCCACTTGTGTTGGACATTGTGGATGATGTCTATTTAGAATCCAGTTTCAACCCAGACTCTCTTCCTCCTGCTCCGGCTAAGCCTGACCGATACTACAGAGTACCTGATTCCCACAAATTTCTTTACAAAAGCCCAGTAGCTGACCCAGAGACCATCTCCCAGGGTCCAAGGGGGCTAAGGCTTCTATGGCTAAAAACCCAGTACCTTCTGAGAGGGATTCCAGAGCACTAGACAGGTGGGGGGAAAAGGTTTACACCTCAGCCACATTACCTATGAGGGCACTAAATTGTCAATTTCATATGCTTAAGTATCAGCAATTTCTAATTTCTCAGTTAAAGTAAAGGATAACCTCCCTACCTCAACAATCTGAATTGAAAGAAGTACAGGATTTGTTGCACGCCACTGAGCAGGTGGGCAAACATACCTTACAATGTGGGTTTGATTCTTTGGAGGCCTCTTGCAGAGCAGCTGTCACTGGATCGGTTATACGTAGGCATGCTTGGTTAAAGGGACAAACTCTGCCTGATCATGTTAAAGCAAAACTACTAGATGCTCCCTTACAGCAGGATGTTCTTTTTGGGGTCAAAGCAGAAGAAGTTTTAAAGAAAATGGAAGATAAGGCAAAATCAATGCAGACAGTCAAAGATTTCCTACAAGTACAACCCCCTCGCTTCAGTAGAAACTGGCCAACAAAAAATTGGTCCTTTCCAGCTACTGACAGACCACAGAGGGGTAAATACAGGCACCCAAGGGGCAGAGGACAACCACAAGCCCAGTATAAACCTCGCCAATGGGGCACTACAACACAGAAGGGAGGAGAAGACAGGTCTCAACCCACCAGAAGGCAAACTCAATGACTTGCACCTCATCTGGCCAAGCAGTACTCTCTTGACAACCCCCCTTGGGGGGAAAACTCACACTTTTTGCAGACAACTGGCACATGGTCACAAAGGACAAATGGGTCCTAGACATAATTTTACGAGGATACAGATTCCACTTTCACACCTTGCCAATGAAAAGAGGAATGCCAAACCTGCCACAAAATCAATGGGCAGAGGCACACAAGCAAATTACAGCCCTCATAGACATGAGAGCCATTCAACTGGTACCTACTCAAGAGCAAGGCCAAGGATTGTACTCAAGGCTCTTTCTAGTACCCAGAAAGGACAGTGCTTGGAGACCAATTCTGGACCTTTCAATTCTAAACACTTACTTACAAGTTCCCAAATTCAAGATGCACTACAGCAGCTACTTCCCATGTTGGGCAAGGAAGCATGGCTAGTAACGTTGGACCTCAAGGAGGCATACCTGCATGTCCCTATCAGACAAAGTTGCAGAAGATACCTCCGTTTCATTGCAGGTTCAACCCATTATCAATTCTCTGCACTGCCCTTTGGCTTATCTACTGCGCCCAGAGTTTTCACAAAATGCCTGGCACCAGTAATTGCATACTGCAGACAAAGAGGAATTCAAATATATCCATACCTGGACGACTGCCTCATCCAAGCAGAAAGCAAAGACATTCTCTTACATCATCTGGCCTTTGTGAAGCATCTACTAAATTGTCTGGGGTACACAGTAAACGAAAAGAAGTCAAAACTAGTACCCTCAAAAAAAAATGACATTCCTGGGTGCCAGCTTGGATACAACGGCCCAGAAGGCTTATCTAACACCAGACAAGCAACTACAACTGACTCAATATTTCAAGACAATGGCAACAAAGACCCAATTAACTGCAAGAAAAATTCTGCAGACTTTGGGCTTCATAGCATCTTGCATACTAATAATACCATTTGCAAAACTGCATATGAGGAAATTACAGTGGTACCTAAAAAGCGTATGGTCTCAACACAGCCACAGCTTGGACACAATGATATCTCTCATTCCCTGCCTACAACAGGAGTTTCTATGGTGGTCACAGGCATGTCACCTCAACAAGGGTCAGCCTTTCACCTTGCCCCCAACCAGGCAAACTATCACAACAGATGCTTCAGACTACGCCTGGGGGGCACACATGGCAGGACAATGCATTCAAGGCCTATGGACTGCAGAACAAAGAAAACTGCACATAAATCAAAAAGAGATGCTAGCTGTACAGAAAGCTCTGACAGCCTTCAAGGATCTACTACATCCAGGACAACTTGCAATAAAGACGGACAACACCACAGTAATGTGGTACATAAACAAACAAGGGGGCACACATTCCTACCCTTTTTGTAGGCAAGCAATGATGTTATGGAACACAGCTCTGGCCTACCAAGTCCAGTTACAAGCTCAATTCCTGAACACATTGGGAGACGACCTAAGCAGAAACATCAAAGATCCCCACGAATGGAAACTGGACCCACAAATATTTACAATGATAACTCAGAAATGGGGCCTTCCAAACATAGACCTGTTTGCCAGTCCTCAAAACTACCAACTGACAAAGTTTTGTACAAGGACATTCCACCATCAAGCTTGGAAAGTGGACACTCTCTCCTTCAGTTGGAAAAACCTGACAGCGTATGCCTTTCCTCCATTACCTCTCCTCTCAAAGGTTCTTTTGAAGGTCAAAAAGGAGAAACCACGACTGATTCTCATAGCCCCAGACTGGCCACGCCAGCACTGGTACCCGCTATTGAAGAATATGGCTCACAGCCCACCATGGATATTGCCTCAAGTATCCCATTTGCTCACACAACAAAACAAACAGATTCTACACAGCCAGCTCAAAACTTTAAATCTGGCTGCATGGCAAATCTACTAAAAATCCAACCAGCTCCTCTTTCACAAGCAGTTCTGGATGTTATTCTGGAAGCCAGGAGGCCAAGCACCAGGAAGGCTTACTCGGACAAATGGAAAAGATTTTGTGCCTGGAACCAGGCTAAAGGCCAAGACACAACTCAACCTCACATTCTGCAGTATTTAGCTGAGATGTTGTACAAAGGACTTTCCTTTTCCTCAATTAAAATCCATGCTTCAGCTATTTCAGCTCACTACGACACAAATCCACTTTTATTTTCATATCCTCTTCTAAGGCAGTTCCACAGAGGGGCAAAAAACATTAGACCACCTAGGAGAGCTCCTACACCAACATGGGACCTCAACTTTGTACTGGAAAAACTAACGCTACATCCCTTTGAACCAGCTTTCTCTGCAGACCTTCAGTTCCTATCTTGGAAGACTGCCCTGCTCCTGGCAATAACTTCAGCTAGGAGAGTCTCAGAACTACAGGCACTAATGGCAGTGAAACCTTTCCTCATTTTTCATCAAGACAGAGTTTCTCTACGAACTAATCCTTCCTTTATGCCTAAGGTGGTTTCCAGTGTAGCTTTAAATCAAACCATCCACCTACCCACCTTCTTCCCCAATCCACAGAACAAAGGTGAGAGACTCCTGCATTCCTTGGACATTCACAGGCAGCTTCGTTACTACTTGGATAAAACTAAGACTTTCAGGAAAACTGACCAGCTCTTTGTATCCTATGCTACAGCTTCTCAAGGGAGGGCTATATCCAAGCAAACCATTTCTAAATGGATAGGTCATTGCATACGGTTCTGTTGATAATTACAAATGATAAATTAATGGTTTTATTACAATTGATTATTAAGACAACATAAATTATATAAAAAATTTTTTTAAAAGGTTTTTTAAAGGATTTTTTAATTTTATACAAGTTTTTAAAAAATCCCATATATTCCTATGTCACTCAAATTATTCATCCATTCATCAAATGCTTATTTTGAAACATCTAGTATTATCTATGAGATTTTCATTATTATTTTTATTTTTATATTTATTTTTATTTTTATTTTTATTTGTATTTTCATATATTACACATATATATTTTTCCTACCTATCTAACATATTTATAATATTGTCCAAGTCATAACAATGAGTTTTCAAAAAAAGCTTTTAAAAGGACCTTTTGTTAATAAATTGTTAAAGAATTTTTTTAAAAAAATCTTTCATTAATAAATTATTAAAAATTCTTTTTGAAGGTTTTTTATAATTGATCTTTTTATTATTAGATATTTTTACTTAAATACCCATATTAAGGTCATTGACATTAAGAATAAACTCATTCAGAAAATCAGCAAGTGTTGTTACAATAGATATATAACTATTATGACAAATAGAAATAATGTCCATCAGTTCCTATCATTGTCATTATGAAGTACGTATTTGATATGATGCATTGAATTCTATCTACAGCATATTAGTGATTGAGAAAAAGTTCTTTTAACAATAAAATGTTTATAATAAGAATGTAATGAAAGCACAATTGGTTATATGTGAGTATGTCTTTAAATAATGGCAAGGGTTTTCGCGCCACTAAGGTTATTTAAATGGTTTTGTTTGAAAAACAGTTAGTTCTGAGGAAGCCTATAGGATTAGGTGAAAGCGCTTAACTAACTTTTTAATGTTAAACTATTTTGCATGTATTACTGAATGAAAAACATTTATTGTGGAGTGTGTTATCGTGAGCCGTTTACTATTAAATATCTTTTGCTTTGTACACACTGCGTTTCCTCTTTTTGTTGTAAGAGAAGATAGCGCAAGTGTGTCAGTTATCGGTTCCTTCCTACAACTTTTCATTTCTGTTATACCCATCATGGGAAACCAGTTCCTGCTACCATTAGATCCCACTCTACCAGGGCAACAGCTACCTCTACAGCCTTTCTCAGGGGGGTTCCTACCAAGGAAATTTTAGAAGCTGCAACTTGGAGTTCTGTACACACCTTCACCAAACACTATCACTTGCCTCTTTACTCCAAGGCGGGCTTCGCCACTGCAGTTCTGCAGGGCCTTATTGCCTCCACTAACCCTCTGATACCTCCCCCCTACCTTAGCTTTGGGATTCAACCCAAGTGTGATGACTGCAGCAGGGTAACACGATGAACATAGTACAGTTTTGTACCTACCATAAATGTAGATGTTCGAGTGTTCACCCTGCTGCAGTCCAGGTTACCCTCCCTCCTTCCCCTCTGATCTACTGGCTAAATCTCTGCTATGCCTTACTGATGTATTTGCTTATAGCTGAAGGGATTTTGTGTTTGTGCAGTGTTCACACCATTTGGTACTAATTCTGATCACCCTTTTGGGGGCACCTGACATCTGGGGCAAGAAAAACTGAAGAAAATGGCGTCTGTTGCAATATATATACCCCTGGTGCACTGACGTCAGGCATGAGGCAACAGCAACCGACGTCGGACCAAGACTTTGGAATTCCGGCCGACTGCGGGACCGCCTGACGACAGGATAACCCAAGTGTGATGACTGCAGCAGGGTGAACACTCGAACATCTACGTTTATGCTAGGTACAAAACTGTACTTTCTGTACATACCGTCACCAAGCATTACCATCTGCCTCTATACTCTAAATCCAGAGCTGGCTTAGCCACTGCAGTACTGCAGGGCCTTATAGCCACCCCTAATGCCTTATAGAACCAGCCACTCTACCTCAGCTTTGGGATTCTACCCAAGTGTAATGATTGCAGCAGTGTAACACGATGAACATAGTACAGTTTTGTACCTACCATAAATGTAGATGTTCGAGTGTATACACTGCTGCAGTCCAGGTTACCCTCCTGCCTTCCCCTCTTACTTGCTGGTACGTACCTATGTCTTCTACCCTTTACTACCTATGGGGAGTATTTGCTGGTAGCTGAAAGTTGTTGTTTGCTTTTCTTTTGTATGTTTTATTAGCAATTTGAATTGCCTACCTATTTGGGAGCACCTGACATCTGGGGCAAGAAAAACTGAAGAAAATGGCGTCGGCTGCATCTTGTATACCCCTGTCGCACTGACGTCAGGGCGGCGGCGACAGGAACCGACGCCGGACCAAGACTTTGGAACTCAGGCCGACTGGGGAACCGCCTGTTGCAGGATAACCCAAGTGTAATGACTGCAGCAGTGTATACACTCGGACATCTACATTTATGGTAGGTACAAAACTGTACTTTCCTTATGTCCAGTCTACGCTAATTTCGTTTTGATTGCTGTCATATCAGAAAATCCTGCTTCACAATGATAGGATGTTGGAAATGGAAGCAGGATTTTCAGTGCTTATTCTAGCAACTTTGAGTGTATAAGAACAATATTTAAAATCTGTCCCTATTGTTTGTGGCTGTGTCCAGATTTGTTGTGCAAGAGGTTTGGTCGAGAGGTACGCAAACCTAATGGAAACCTTTTTCTGACTCTAGCAACTTTTGGAGTTTATAAGAGCAATATTTAAAATTTGTCCTTATTGTTTGTGGCTCTGTCCAAATTTATTGTGCATGAGGTTGAAAGTTATAGTCAAGAGATACGCAAACCTCTTAATTGCTGCTTCCAGGGATCGGTTACACTCACAGACACAAAGACCCACTTTTTCAGTCCTCACTAAACAGCAAAGGCGCTGCTTAGTGAGCGTAAAATAACAGCTTGATCGATCTCGCTGTTCCCTCTCATACACACATACAGTCTCTTGTGCTTACAGGCACACACACAGACACACACACATTCTACTTTCATGCACGCATTCACTCACACATGCAGACAGAAACACAGTTACATTCACTTTTTTGTTTCACTCCCTGCCTAAAAGTTTCTGTGCGGCCCGGTACCAGATGATCCACCGTCCTGTGGTTGGGGACCGCTGCTCTACTCCACAGGCCCAGAGGGCTTGGCTTCTCTAATGAGAGCTTAGATTCTGGGGAATAATTTTTGGCATATTCCATTTAGATCTTTTCTCTTTTTGATTATGGCTCTAAAGAGAAAGACTCTTGTTAGCCAGAATCTCCCTTTGAAGAACGCTTCTTTGTGGATATTATTTTTCTTATGATGAACTACTTCAAATGGGACTGCTCTAATTTTTCTGATGTTCAGAAGAGATGTTATGAACTCCTCCAGGTGGACTCCCCTAAGCCCTCTGCTGTACTGCCTGTCTTGGGTGTTCTTTTGGATGCCTTTTATGTTGCTTCTGTGGCCTCAGACTTTCAACCTTCATCTCCTAAGAAACCTGACAGGTTTTACAAGGTGCCTGATGACTGTATGTTTCTCTACAAGTGTCCTTCTGCTGACTCTTCTGTGCCTGATGACTGTATGTTTCTCTACAAGTGTCCTTCTGCTGACTCTTCTGTGGTCTCTCTCTTCTGACAAGTCTTCTAAGCTTTTGTCTTCTACTGAACTGTTTCCTTCAGACAAGTACACTAGGGCCATGGAACGGCTGGGCAAGAAAGTCTACACTGCTGCCACCTTGACCTTTTGGGCTATTAAGTACCAGGCCCATATGGCCAAGGTATGTTTTAGCCCTCATTTCTCAGGCTTTCCAGGCTATTTCTGACCTTTTTGATTCTGAAGGAAAAGCCTTGGCCCTTTCTTTACTGGGCTCGACTTTTCAAGCAGCCCACCACTCTTTTAAATGTAGTTATGATGTAGCTGTTGCTTTTTCTGGGACTGCTGGTTTTGGTTCTGTTTTGAGATATTACTCTTGGTTTTGTGTCCAGCATTTGGTTGATATCAAGGCTAAAGTGTTGAATACTCCCCTTGATAATAAGAACATGTTTGATGTTCTTCGTGTTTCACTGTTGCAGTCATTACATTTTTATATTAAATCGACGCCAGCAGCAAAAACAACTTCTATGTCTAAAAAACTGATGCATGAGCCACATGCTCAGGCCCCTATGCCTAAAAAACAGATTATCAAAATGACTGAGGATTTAATTAGCTAAGACGCCTCGGCAAGGCACTGATTATGAATCTTCAGATCCGGTTTCGATTTCTTCTGATCAGGAATTTTCTTTTCCTCCCTATGAGGATTCTGATGCAGAGGAATCCATCCCATCTGCATCTCCTCCTGAGAATCTCTCTTTTTGAGAGACTTTGCATACTTTAAGGGAACATTTTCACTAGGAGAGTCAGGACTTCTCTGAATCAAAAAGGCTTAGGGATTTCCTTCTTCTCGCTCAGCATAGGCCTTTGGCAATACTTCCTGTATTAGATATTGTTGATGATGTGTTCTCGGAATCAAGCATGGCTGCTGATTCCCTGCCTCCGGCTCCTAGTAAGCCAGACAGATATTACAGGGTTCCTGACTCCCACAAATTTCTTTTTAAAAATCCTGCTGCTGATCCTGAGACTATTTCTCAGGGTCCCAAGGGTGTAAAGGCTTCTACAGCCAAAAATCCTACCCCTTCTGTTAGAGATTCCAAGGCGCTGGATAGATGGAGTAAGAAGGTTTATACGTCTGCAACCTTGGCAATCAGGGCTTTATACTGACAGTTTCATATGCTTAAATATCAACAGCATGTTATGGGCTTACTGAAACAGAAAATTATGTTGATTTCTGATTGTGTGGAAAATAGAGTTACAGGATTTATTGCATCGTTTTTTTAGACATAGGAGTTGTTTTTGCTGCTGGCGGTTTAATATAAAAATGTAATGACTGCAACAGTGAGTACACTCGAACATCTACATTTATGGTACGTGTACACAACTGTACTTTTCTGCAGCTGCTGAGTTTTTTAAGTTTCTTCAGTATAAGGGGAAGTCTTTTCAGGAATTGAAGCATATTTTTGTCTCTTCTATTCTGAAGTTTCAAAGGAATTGTCCCTCTAAATCTACATGTGTTTGCAGACAGCCTCGCTCTCTTCCCAAAGGTAAAGAAGGTACTAGATGGTTTCTTCCTGCTAAATCTCTGAGTCCCACTTCTCAGAAACCTCCTTTTCAAGGATAAACCACATACCATGTGGCTAGCTGTTTTCTCCTTTCCTCAGTCAGGTTCCCTTTTCTCTTCATCTTTCCCTGTTCTTTCCCAGTTGGTTAAGGATCACTCAACTCTTGGGTTTTGTCCATTATCCTTCAGGGATACTTCATAATGAGGAAAGCCCTTCCTCCATTTCTGGGCATCCCTCATCCTCCCCAGGAACAGCTTTTAGTTCAAGGCACCATTCATGCTGTTCCCCCTTCCCAGGAGTGGAGGTTTTTTTTTTTATTTCAGAATGTTTCTTGTTCCCAGGAAGGAAAGGCCACCTGGAGGCTTATTCTGAACCTCTCTCAGCTCAACACCTTTCTGAAGATCTCTTCCTTCCAGATGTTATCCATTCAGACCCTGTTTCCTCTTCATCTTCTTCCCCAAGCTTTCCTGGTCTGTCAGTATCTCAAGGATGCTTATCTTCACATCCCTATTCATTCCCTTCTCACGAAGTTTTCGCCTTTCTGTGTTTCTTCCTTGCATTTTCGGTAGTTTGCTTTGCCCTTTGGTCATTCTACTCCCCCAAGGGTTTTCACCAAATGCCTCCTGTGATTGCTTTTTGCAAGGTGAAAGGAGTCGGTCTTCCTCCCCACCCGACAACTTGCTTCACCATATTCACTATACTGTTTGTCTCTAGCAAAGCCTGGGATTTACAATAAACTTCAAGAAGTCACCACTGGTTCCTTCTCAGGATAATGTGTTTCTTTATTTCAGGCTCCTGACCATTCCTATGGTGGCCTCCCTGCCTCCTCCCAAGGCTCTTTCTCA
Source organism: Protopterus annectens (assembly GCF_019279795.1). Classification (NCBI taxonomy): domain Eukaryota; kingdom Metazoa; phylum Chordata; order Ceratodontiformes; family Protopteridae; genus Protopterus; species Protopterus annectens. The sequence continues at coordinate 173,833,651 of NC_056735.1, read as the reverse complement.
GATTGCCTTTTTTATGTCACTTCTTCCTCAGGTTTCAGTTATGGCCGGAGAGTTTGTCAAGGCTGTCGGATTCATAGCCTCAACCATTCCTGTGGTACCTATTGCCACGCTGTATATGAAAAAAACTACAGTTGTTCCTAAAGTCAGTATGGTTCCAACACTGTAAACCTCTAGATTTCCAGTTCCTCTTCTTCCATGCCTCAAACTCTGGCTTCAGTGGTGGATTCATCTGCTGTCTCTCAACCAGGACTTCCTTTTCAGACACCAGCCCCCATTCAGGACCTTTTCTCGGTTGCCTCAGACACAAAGTGGGGACCCTCTTTCAGTCCTGTCAAGATGCAGGGTCTCTGGCCCCCTCATCAGAGGTCATACCACATCAGTATCAAGGAGATGAGAGCTCTCTTTTTCGCCCTTCAGGCCTTTTATTTTCTTTTTATTCCACAGGCTCTCCAAGTCTTTCCAGACAGTACAACAGTAATATGGTACATCAACAAGCAAGGGAGCATGGTCCTATCTTCTTTTCAGGCTGGCTCTTCAGGTTCGGGATCTAAGTGTCCAGTGTCAAGTGACTCTTCAGGCTGTATATATTCTTTCAGAGTAAAACACAGTGGCAGACTCTGAGCAGGTCCGTGACACAGGCTTACGAATGGATGCTTCACAGAGATGTTTCTGGATATTGTCCATCAGTTGGGTACTCCTCAGCTAGATCTTTTTGTCTCCACTTTGAACAGGCAAGTTCCTCATTTTTGCACCAGAGTCCCATGTCCTCTGGTTTGGAAGGTGGATGCCCTATCTTTTTCCAGGAAGGTGGTGGTTCTTTACATTTTCCTCTTATTCCCAAGGGTACTGCTCAAAGATAGAGCAGTACCTCCCCAAAATCATGTTGGTTAGTGTCTTTTAGCCCAGACAGCATTGGTTCCCTCTCCTTCTGCATCTAGCTAAAGGCATTCACCACAAGTTACTCCACAGGGTGGACCTACTCAGACAAGACAGGGGGTCTCTGATCTGTCCTCACTTGTCCACTCTTCAGCTGACATTATGGGTGATAGGGTTTTGGCATCTTGTTTCTGAGGACGTGCTTAGGTTCCTGCAGGAGGCCAAGAAACCCAGTACCTGGAAATCCTATATGTCCAAATGAAAAAATTTTTGTTTGGTGCCTTGCTTGTAACCAGGATCAACTATTTGTGGAGATCCCTCTGTTTCTCTCTCTCGCGCATGAATTGCTCCATGCTAGGTTGCCATATTCTTCAGTTAAAGCTTAATTTGCTGCTGTTTCTGATTGTCTGCTGTTTATTCCCCCTCTGGTTTCTAGATTTGAGGCCAAGCAATGTCTTGAAGGCGTCCTTCATAGCAGACCTTCCAGGAAGCCTATTCCACCTTCCTGGGACCTTAATTTTGTTGTTGAAAAATTGACTCTGGCTTCTTTTGAGCCTGTGGTTTTGGCTTCCTTACAGTAATGTACATGGAAGACTGTCCTTTTTGGCCCTTACTTCAGTTAAGAGTGGCTGAACTCCAGGGTGTTATGGCTGTTCCTCCATGTTTAGTTTTTCATAGGGACAAGGATGTCTCTTTACACTAATCCTTTGTTTATGCCCAAGGTGGTTAATGAATTATCTCTAATCAGTATATTAATTTGCCCTCCTTTTCTCCTTCTCCGCAGTGTGCTAGTGAAAAGGTTCTTCCCACCTTGGATTTGCATAGGCAGCTCAGATATTATTTGGATAACACTATGGCAATTCAGAAGTCTGAGCAACTTAGTTTCTTTTCATCCCAGCTTTCAGGGTTTTGCTATTTCTAAGTAAACTATTTATTCATGGAGCTCTAAGTCCATTTCTTTTTGTTACCCCTTTCACGGGAAACATCTTTCTGCCTCTGTAAAGGCTCATTCCATCAGGCTGTGGCTTCCTCTGGTGCTTTTTTTTTCAAAGAATTGTATACCAATTCTATCCTAGAGGCTGCTGCTTGGACCTCTGTCCATACCTTTACTGAACATTACAAATTATATGTTGTTTCCAGAGCAAGGGCTGGCTTTGCCAGAGCTGTCGTGCATGGCTTTCTTGAGGGCTTTCCTGATTTCCTCCTACCAAGTTTCCAGTTGAGTTTTTTTCTTTCCCTTTAGTAAAGAATACTGCAACAGTGATATGAACGGCATAGCACCGTTGTGTAAAATCTTACCATAACTTCTCTTTACTGTTGCAGTATTTGCTCCCTCCCTCCTCCTCCTCTTCCATCTGCACTCCTGTTTCTTTTTTCTACTTCTGGATGCACATTTTACGCCTGCTTCCTAAGACTGTTTTTCCTCCTGGTGCTATTCAGGTATGAGGTATGTACATCTATATATCACCTTTATGCCCTACGCCTTGAGCGGGGAGCATACTTGTGATGTACAACATGTATAAAAGGCTTTAGTATACTGTCCAGACACTGAACTTCCCTTGGCATAAATTCCTTTAGTAAAGAATTTTGCAGCAATGAAGAGAAGGAAATGTATTGTTATGGTAAGACTTTACACAAATGTACTTTTCAGGGCATGTGGATGATGATGCTGGACTCTATAGATAACTTTTGGCAAATCACTATATGAGGGCTACAGAGGGAGTTTATTTGGTTTACTCTGGGTGAGCATCACTCTCCGTGCTATAGTTGGACTGTACTGTACTGTCCACCAAGAGTGTGTACTAGATGTTGGCTTTAGTGGTCAAAACCTTGCATGAAAAAATATCTCCATGTGTTCAGCTTCATGGACAACTGGCTGGTTGTGGCCACATTGAGGAAGCCCCCCTAGAGTTCCTGGAGTGAAATCAGTTGTGAGTGGAGTTTGTGGAGGCGAGCCTAAACTGGAAGAAGCCCTATGTATCCCATCTTGGAGGATTGCCCCTTTTGGCATAGAATTGGACAGTCTCCACTGTCAGTCAGTACAGCTTGAGAAAGGTCTTAGAAGTCCTATATTTGGCAGCATTTTTGAAAACAAAGCAGAGGAATCAATTCTGGACCATTCCGCACATTTTAGGCTTGACAGTGACCACAGTCATCTTGGTACTATTTACACAACCAAGGATGTGGGTACTGTAGTGAACTGTGAGGCGTCAACATTTGTAGAACCAGCACCTGCTCTATAGATATTTTCCTGTCATCAGACTTCTGTGATTGGGCCTTGGAATGGTGAACAGAATCCTTTAGGAGGCACCCTATTTCAACATCTAAACCCACTGCTTTGCTGGTATGCATACCTCTCAAGTGTACCTCATTACGAGGAGCGTACCTCATTTGGGGTCTTAAAAAGTTCATGTTCCTCGAAGTTCCTCAAAGTTCCACATTGAAAGAGTCTATCACACATTTAGTGTCAGGAATTTTTTTTAAGTGAAATCCATGGTAAATAGAAATTAATCATATTAATTCATTAAATGATCTTCTTTATAAATAAAACCAGCATATTTTAACCATCCTATGACTTTCCCAGTTGAAGTTGTTAGTCGGCTATTAGTATGTGTTCCACATTTTGCCCATTTGTTCCATATTATGAAGGCGAGTGTTTCTCATTTTGGAGCTGGAAGGTTGAGAGCCATGCTGGTATGATGGGAACCTTACCTTGTATGTGTTCAAGGGAGGTTGCCTGTCTTGGATGGGTTTCCACATCCAACTTGAGTCATTCAGTTATCTGGCTCTAAATCCTTAAAGGGAAAGCTGCATCAGGGACCCCTCATAATCTAGTCTGGCAACCAGTCTGTGTAGTGATCCCTATAAAACAAGGGGACAAGAAATCATACAATCTGCAGAGAAAAGCTTTGCACATCTGCGTGTTGACCATAAAAATAGATACCTCATTGTCTTGACCATTTACATTCCAGGTGAAGTGAGCACACTGATGGACTTGTTGAATTGCTGTTCCAGTCTCCTGGTGATGTGGATTCAGAAGAATTGTACAAGTGTGTTTTCCTGAAGTGAAGAGATTGGTCTTTTCCATAATTAAGAAGATATGGATGCTAAACATGTAGATAATTGCTGCAATAACCTGAGTTATTTGGTTTCTATCCCCTCATGACTAGCAAGTTTTCAAAGCGTTTGGGTGTCTGCCAAGTGCTCTGTCAGGTGTTTAAGAAGAACTCCATAAAAAGACTGAGTGCAAGTCTCTTCAGAGTTTTTTTGCAGCTGAAAAGCGCTCCTTTTGGGGGGGGGGGGCTGTAAAACTTAACTAACAGCTATTCAAGGCTGGGCAGATAAAGTTCCCCGTTGAAGAAAACATTCCACTAAAGTTAGGTTTCTGAGGAAAACTTATTTTTCTGACTCAATTGTTGTGTTTGCTAGGAAACTGAATGTTTTTGCGAGTGTCCTTGTTTTTTTCTAAGGGTTTGTAGGTTTGCACATTTCTGACAAGATATTGTGCCTTGTGGAGAACTGGCATTGGTTTACTTACCTCAGTTCCACGTTCTCTCCTTTACCGACTTGGCTTCTGTACTCATCTTTGAGGTCTCATTCTTGGCTAACACGGAACAGCTACCATTCTCTGTGGTTTCATCTTCTGTTGTTTACAAAAAAAGAAGAAAGTTGTTAGGAGTGTTTGGGTGTTAGTCTGGCACCAGTTGTGCCTCAAAAGCTAGTGGGTACTTCTCCTGTGACCTGTCTTGGTTCCTTAGACCACTCATCATTTTCACCTGTTTCCACTGGTGTTGCAAATATAATAGGTATCAATGACTGAAGGATAGTCACTTTTTCTGTGGCTGTCGGAATTCCCATTACAGGTAATGGAGAGCCATTCTTCACAGGGGAAGGGAAGGATGAAGGTTCTTAACCTAGGATAAGTATGCATTCTATGGGTTAGTCATTTTCTATGGAGTTTTCCAGGAAAGATGAGTATGCTTAGAAAATATTACTCTCTCCCATTTATATTTCCATGGATAGGGAAAATTTGCTTGGATTTGCTAAGGAGCGCATTATGATTTGCTAAGGAGTTCATTAATGCCTTTTCCTTGCCTAATTCTTCAGACAAGAAAAAAAAAAGACTTCCCTGTCTTTTTGATATGTATTTTCAGTTAGAAGAGCAGGTATTGTAGGGGGATGGTGATAATTCAGGATTTTTTTTTCAGTCTGAACAGTATGATTCTGAAGAGAGTTTGACTTTAAATTTCTCTCTAAAATTTATAGTTTTCTGAGACTTCCATTTAAGATGCAAGAGTTTTTTTTTCAGTGAAATCAGGTACAAAAATGCATTCTTAAATGTGGGTATGCCTAAATCTGCTGCTTCTCCTCCTGTGTTACCTGCTTTAGAGAATTTTTTTCATTCTCATTGGCAATTTGGGTTATCTGCCAAGGTAACCCAGTTCTGGTGAGCTTTAAAAAGCTCAAACTCCCCCTCCCATGACATCTTATTGGCTGAACTTCTCCTGAAAAGGAATCTTTTAACTGTCAGAATGAGCTAGTGTTCAGTCTTTTTCTGTTATGCAGAGAAGGTCCTCGCCACAGGATCTTGTGCTAAATTTTACGGCTTACTGTTCAGATAAGTCCCACTTAGGGAACCCCTTCCTGTCATTTTATTATCATTTATTCTCTTTTTTTAAATGTTTTAGTTCTTTATTTCTGTCAGTGTTTACAGTATTTCTTATGGAATTTCTGCCTGTAGAAGTGTTTATTTGGCTTTTGTCTTTGTCAAATGCTTGCTTTTACTGCTTCTGAAGAAACATGCAGGATTTCTCTCAGAAGTGCAGTGTGTATGTGTGCTGTTGGACACTAGGTGAAGCCTCGTGCAGTCAGAACTGGGAATTAAACTTGCCTGTCTTAACTGTTGCTGTGCTTTTTAATTTTTTGACGGGAAAATATTGCAGAACTTGGAATTTTTCTGCTGTAAGAATTGATAACTTTAACACTGTAATGAGACTGAGAATGAAAGTCTTTATCCGTTAATTACCCAAACTCGTGCTGAACTGGTGCGAGTCTCTCCTTTATGGGCCAAGTCTTATGTACTTTTTAGAATGAATTCTCCAGTGTAGTTCATTTAATAAGGCCTTATTAGATGTTCACAATATTCGAATGCTGTATTCATTAACAGTGCTGATAAACAATTAGTATTTAAAGTTACTGCATGTCATATTCTGATTGTCCTGAACAACATAAACTAATATAGTCTTTATTTGACCTGTCTTCTGTAGTCAGGATTGAGTGTCTGTAATCTTCTGTGAAATAACAGGTCGAACTAACTCACTAATCTTAACTGACTTCTCTAACTGTATCTGAAGTATATTTTAATAATACCAAAACCCTGTGATGCTTTACATGCCCTCTTAGCCTTGGTTCCCAGGCTTGGTCTCATATGTGCTTTAACATTCCATTAAGGAACATTCTGTTGCTGGCAAGATTGTATCTTTCCCTTGAGAAAAGAACATTCTGTATTTATGTATTTTCTGAACACTTTATGCTTATCTTTCCTTTCTAATAAACTCTCTCTCATACTTGACCAGCAATGTTATTCTTTTTTTTCTGCTTAATTGTCTTTTAGCCTGTATAATGCCTAATAACTACTTTAAAATGGGAATCCCTAATCTAACAGTTGCCCCTGAGGTCCCCGATGAAAGTCTGCATGGACCTACTTCTGTAGTTACCTTACATTTGTGTTGCTAATGCTAACTACTGTGTACAACTTTATGCTACCTGACTCAAAATCTGAAAATATTTTATGTAATAAACCTGCAATTTTAGTTTTGACCACTAGGTGTCACGAGCATTTATGGCCTGCTTGGATTGCAGTCTCTTATTACCCAGATTCATAATCTTTAATGTCTTTAAGTCTAAGTTCTGATGTATGAGTGATGTATTTAAAACCTGTACATTATTCTGAAAATGAGTGTTTTTTTTTTTTAATTATGTGGCTTTTAAAGCTGATTAACCTGTCTTTGGACATCTTTATTTAAGTTAGAGTGCAAACTGTTTATTACCTATGTTTTTTTACCTTATGAACTGGTACCTTAGTGTACTATGATGTCTTTTTCTTATAGCAAATTAAACCTTTTTCTGTTTATAGATTTACATCTTTAAACATTGTACTGTTTCTTTTTTATTGTATAGCCCATCAAGCGTGATGGCTATTTTCTGAAGACTAATTGAAATCTGCACTAAAAACATAACTTTGTAAGTGGTCTTGAAGCATAATTACCATATCCTGTGTTAACTTGTGTCAATACATTTTTATTTAAATTTGCTCTATAATGCTACTTACCTTTTTAACTTTTATGAATATTTATGAGCTATAATAGTTTACTAAAACCCATACTTTATGTATTTCAAGTCTATATCTTTGCATTGTCTGTTAATGTCCTTTTAATTTCTGACTAATGTACAATAATTATGTAAAGTGCACTGTAATTTGTAAATGTGCACTGTAATCTGTAAACTAATTAACAAGTTAAGCCTGCCCTGTTATACCTTGAGTGCATTGAATAACTATTACTACCTATTTTTAGATAACTTATCTAAATAGTTTACTAAATTTTCTGTATTTTAGGTCTATACCTTTGCATTTTATGTTAGCGTCTTTTTCAACTTTCTGACTCTCTCTCTTTTGGCTTTTCCCAGTTGGGGTCGCCACAGCAGACCACCTTGTCCGCTCATGATTGACAGTGGAGTTTTACGGTGTCAGGTTGCCAGCCCGGCACCCAACCTTCCATGGAAGGTACACACACGCATGCACTCATACCTAGGGCCAGTTTTAGCGTGTCCAATCCACTTGCAGCATGTCTTTGGGGATGTGGGAAGAAACCGGAGCACCTGGAGGAAACCCACATGACCACAGGGAGGACATGCGGACTCCGCACAGAAGACACCCCAGCCAAAGATCGAACCGGAGAGCCACTTGCTGTGAGGCGGTAACGCTAACTGCTGCACCACCGCGGCCGTCCTTTATAACTTTCTGACTAATGCACAATAATTATGTAAAGTGTACTGTAATTTGCAAATTAAGAAATCAAGTCTGCCATGTTATACCTTGAGTGTACTGAGTAACTATTACTACCTATAATTTAAATAACTTATTTTAATAAGCCTGTAAAAAATAATTCTGTCACTTTACCTTTAACTAATAAAAGTCTTTCGGCTTTTCCCGGTTAGGGGTCGCCACAGCAGAACTCTGGTCCGTCATGATTGGCAGTGGATTTTACAGTGCCGAGTTGCCAAACCGACGCCCAACCTTCAACGAAGGCACGCCCATTCACGCTCGCACCTACCTGCATGTCTTTAACGTCACTCGACCGCGGGGAGCACATGCAGACTCCACACAGAAGGCGCTCCAGCTGAGAATCGAACGGGAGAACCTCTTGCTGTGAGGCGACAACGCTAACCTCTGCACCACTGCAGCTTCTAATGTAATTCTGTTACTTTACTCTTAAACTAATGACTGAATAATGTGAAGTAACTGAGTATTTTTATATTTTGAGATTTGACTGAAATGTACTATACTAAACACATAACTGAATATGAATGTTATGTTCTGAAACTTGACTGAAATTTACATTAGCGTATACTGAACATTTAAAATAGCTGCATATATTTTAGAAGCTAACTAAACTAAAATAATTACCTTTTACCAGTGTTAGCTAAACACAGATGAAAGCATAACTGAAAGCTGTACATGTTATATTCTGAAAATCAAAATATTATTGCCTGGGCATAGACTGAAAGCTAGTACTGTTGACAAATTGTCTGAAACATGGGAACATTTTGACAGTGTTACATGAACACAGATGGAAAATTAACTGAAATCCGTTTTTCTGTCAGTATTATCTGAACATAGATAAACTAAAACTAGTACTGTTGTACAATTGTTTGAAAACATGAGAACATTTTGATTGTCTGAACATAGACTGAAAACTAGTACTGTTAAATAACTGAAAACATATATACTTGCTTTAACTCGTACATTTTAACTTTAAACAAACATTGAGGAAATAACTGAAACATACAGTCAACTTCTGCATTTTACTCTGCATTGTCCCAGTCACTGATGAGGTAAAGGAAAACCTGATTTAATGTCGAAGTCGTTAAGCCTTTTAAATCTTTTCTTTTTATTTCTTGTGCAAGGCTGGGTGACTAAAATTTTTGATTGTATTTTGTATTAGGTTGTTAAAATAACATTTGCAACTTTAACAATTATAACATTCCTTATTGCCCTGACCTTATTTACATTTTTCTGCATGAAATAAACATTTGAAGCTTTAACAACTATAAACTGATAGTATTGCTTACTGTGCTGACTTTATTTACATTTTTCTGCATTAAATAAACATTTACTGCTAATAAACATGTGCAAGTCTGTAAGCAAACTGATAATTTAATAAGACTTTATTAGATGTTCACAATATTTGCATTTATACATTATTTACTATTTGTACGGAACTGTTTTGTGTGTTTTTAACATCGGATTGTGATTTTACTCTACATTATTTGTATGTATTGTGGAGATTTTGTCCTGTCTCTGACAGACTGTGACATGAATTGCTATTAAATGTTGTTTTATGGCAGATTAACATGGTACAAGTGTATGGGACTAATTTTTAACATGGACTTGGCACTTTGATTGCTTTGGTGTTTGGACTTTGTGTACTGAAAATTCTTTAACTTTTGTCAGTTGTGAAAGAATTCTGAACATATTCCAAACTGTTTTTGTGATGATGGGGCAGTTTAGTTGTGTTGGGACATGATTATTACTAGAACATTAAGTGCTTATTGTGATGCATTATAGAGTACTGTTTATTATTCTGGCTGGTATCTCTTCCCTGACTTGATGGACCCAAACTTTGGTTCCCCACCCCCAAATTGACTCTCGTTGCACCTAAAACAAAAACAGAAATTGTGCTTTAGCCTACGGTTAGTGATTCTACTGGTGCCATTGCGCAACCTGCAGACCATTTGACCTTTCCTCTGTCTTCCTATAGTGCCATGCCGGTCACTGTGGAGTGGAGTTTAAACACATCCTCCAGGGCTATTCCAGTACCTGGCACAGGTATGGGAGTACCAAACCCTTTAGGTGCAGGAGTAGTTTGGGGTAAGAGATCCCTTTCTAGACATAATAGTCTGTCCCCAGATATTGTATCTAGTAGTAAAGTTCATAAGAAAAAAAAATCACAGAAACTTCATACAGCTGATAATCAGATTACAGTTGTTTATAAAGCTACTATGGTTTCCTTGGTTAAGAGTGCTCTGCAGACAACTAACTCTGGTGGTTGTTTTCCCATACATGGTTGTAGTGCTAGTTTGGCTAGAGACCGTTCTGTTTCAGAGAATGATGAGGAATCTGACGACAATGGAAATTTCATAGTTGATTCTGAGTCTAGTCACTCTGATTGTTTGGAAGGTGAACTTGATGATTGCTAAATCTAGTGATGTTTTTGCATGGGAACAGTCTGGGACTACCCCAAAGCTAAGCAAGGGTGTATGACCTTATAGAGGATGTGATACCGAATTCCATGGTAACCTCTCTCTCTCACTATCCTTGGAAGATATTTATATGGCTGCCTGTAGGAGCAGTATCCATTCCAGCAGTATGTAAAAAGTTTGAGACAATATAGGGTCCCCTGTGATATGACAGGTCTGTTTTGTCATTTGCCTTGTGGCACAGCTGGATCTCCCCAGCTGCCTGCTCAAATAAAAAGTCCTTTGTTTCATCTAATCCAACGCACCTTGATATAGGGAAAATGGTTAGATCTTGAAGGATGCCTCTTTCTAATAATTTAGACTTTAGAATTTTAAATTATCAAGGTTATATGTTTAAATTTATTTTTGTGTGTGTGTGTGGGTACGTGCATATGTACATACAGAGTTTGGATAATTTTGCTGCATCCTTGTGTACAGGGCAAAAGATTTATATGAATGAAATTGTTTCTAATTTGACTCTGGTTTTGAAACATGCTGTTATTTTCCTGATACTCCCACTATGGGAAATCTCTTCCAGGCATGGTTATGGCTGACTTAACTAAGGCCTTATTCTCTTTGATTTCATATTGGCAAAGGGTGGACTTTAAAAGCATTCTAGAGACAGCAACCTGATCCTCTGTTCATGGCTTTACAAAGCACTACATATGAGATTCCTCTTCATTGTCCATAGCAGACTTTGCTGGCACCATTCCAGGGAGTCCTGGATCCTTATCCTTCCACCTTGCAGGTAAGGTAAGCTTAGGGGAATCTACCTTAAGATGGCAGTGAGGCAGTGGGAGTGATGAACATAGTGCAGTTTCATAAGTCCTACTTGCCTGTAATAGTAGACGTTTGAATTCTTCACTTCTCACCCATCATCCCCCAGATTGTGCTTGGTTGAAGTGAGTTTCAACCTTTTTGATTTGGCCAGTGTTGGATTCGGATTTTATATGGCATTGGCTGCAAATTTATTCTTGCCAAGTGATTCTGACTTTCAGATACTTTCCTTCTGTTCTTTGTGGAAGCAAAAAGCATGAACACTCTGTTTCTTTGACATCTGAATGTTTCTCTGTTAAGATATGTTCAGCCTGTTGACTGCCACAGGAGGAAAGAGGGTAGGAATCTAAGCTTTTGAAAACTAGCCATTACTGGGTTACGTTAAGGAGGCAGTGATGACTGCAAAATACACAGTACCTCAGACTCGTATAAGTATTTATTTTAAAGCTGGTCTAACAGTAATTTCTTTATCTAAAACTGCTGTCTTTAAACATATTACTACTGCTAAACCCATTCCCTCTGACAAGGGTAGGAAAGCCTTTGACAAGTTGAGGAAGAACGTTTATTCTTCTGCTACTTTGTTTCAGGATTTTAAACTGTCAAATTCATATTTCATAACTATTTGCTTTTATTCTTTGAGAACGTCCAAAAGTTAATTAACTTTCCATCTTCTATAGTAAGAAATTCATTAAATACCTTACTTAACATCAGCTTCTCGTGTCACTAAGTACGTTGTAAAATGTGCAGTAGGTGGTTCTGATTCTTCCTCTGGAGCTGCTGCTGTTTCTGGGACAATAATGAGAAACTTACTTAGCTTCATTCTCAAAACCTTCATGAAAATGTTAAAATTGAAATTTTAAGTTCTTACTTGAAGAAAGAAATTTTACTTGTGCCATCTGCAGGTGAGTTGCTTAAGAAGTATGATGAAAGGGGAAGATGGATTCAAAATGTGACTCAAATGTTTTATCTCTGTTTCTTTAAAATAGATTAAAAAATTCCCTTTCTTGACTTCCAAGATGGCTCCACATTGAGTAATAGCTTAATTCTAGCTCTCCCAGTGTGAAAACAGAAACTCAGCAGAGAAGGCCAATAGACTTTTGTGTTTTTGGATGAATTTCAGTGACTGACTAGTAAGTGCATTGCCTGTATACCAGGAAAAAAGAAATACAGAGGACCTGAAAGAAAATCAACTACAAAAGGTGAGGAAAAAACAAAGCCTGGGAAACATTCTGCAGCTGTTAAGCAAAAACCAGTGCAAGCTCCAGACATGACTCCAGTAACCTATAGGAAAGTATACAACAACTGCACACAGACCTGGTCAAAATAAAATACTGATGGAGTGTAACAACTCAAACAACAAAAGACTGGAAGAAAATGGAAGAAGCTTTTAACAGATATTCAGATGAGGTGATAAAACTGCAAATATTAGAGGTTGAAATGAAGAAATGGCTGGCTGAATATGAGACAGCTGAAGAAGAGATGTTTCAGAAAATAATAGAATTAGGGGACAAAGCGTGTAAGGAAAACCTGAGAGCTTAAGCTGTACCAGAGAAGCTAGAAGGATCATCGGAGGTTACTAGACTAACAGCCCCAAGGCCCTCGCAAACCTGTTTTCAACCCGTGTTCACAAGGGTGTCTGGTTCAAGCAGACACTAAAATCAGCACCTATTGTCTCTGTCCAAGAGAGGGACAGGTGGAACCCTGGAGAAAATTTTTAGTTACCCTTCCAGTCGTCCAAATTACGCTTAAATAGGGCCAACGAGGGGCTTTGTTTAACATGAATAGGAAGCTTGTTCCAAAAGTGGGGCAACTTGTATGAGACAAATCTGTCGGTTCAGCAAGATGTTCTTTGTATTTCACTGTTAGTCATCAAATTTGGGTAATCCCTGCCAGGGTGGTCCTCTGCTGGCTCGAATACCAGAGACTTAGTATTTCTGCGTCAGTTGTTGACGCTTGAGGACTGATGTCAGATCGTCAGTGGTATACAGGAAGGCAGCCGACGCCATTACACCAGTCTTTCCTGCTGTGGAGCCCAAAGCAGTTTGAGTGCCCGTCGGCCACTACCTGAGTTTTTGTTTCCGAATTAAAGTTGAAGTCTTCTAACGCTAAGTACCCCATTGAGGATCCTTTTTTCTTGCACTAACCGATGTCAGAAAAAGTTACTAATTGTCTTGCCTGTGGAAAGCAAGTACCACACAGAGACTTCCACTCTTACTACGTCAATTGTTTACCCAGACCACGATGTCCCTTGTTGTTGCTTCTGTGCTTTATTTAATGCCAGAACTATCCGTCATCTGGCCCTTATTGTAGCCAGATATTTTCATTTACAGTCCTCGAATTCAGATATGGCTTCAGTAAGCCATCCGACAGCAGATCTTCTGAAAAAGAGTAAAGATAAAGACAAAGACAGACCGCAAAGGTCCAAACCTTCCGACGACGCTTCCATTAAGCTAGTCAGTCCTCCGGTAATTAGTAAGGCGCTTTCGCAGCTTCAGTTGATTCGCAGGCCACTACTGAGACCCTTTCGGAGTTCGGTATGCCGCAGAACTCTTCATCTAAGGATCTTGTGGTTGTCTCTACCTTGGATGGGTCCGGAGCTGCTGAGCAGGCACTGGCTTCCGAGGAAGTCCTTCGCACCACCAAATCTCACCACAGACCGACATCTTCTTTTGCGACTACCGTTTTTTCGAAAACAACAGAGTTCTTTAGGCCCAGGATTCGAACCACACCCAAGAAACTGACTACCCACTCTCAGGCGCCTGCTACCTTACCTCAGTCTTAAATGCTTAAAATGGCAGAAGACCTTAGCATGCTGATTAGGGGAAGCCAAGCCACCCCCTCAAAAAGTAAGAGATCTGTCTCCAGTAGTTTGCCTGAACAAGAGTCAGATGAATCTGATGCATCTGATTATGAAGACCTGCAGCCCCTCTCCACTTATGAGGAGTGTGATGCAGAGGAATCCATTCCTTCAGCCTCTCCGCCAGAGGATTTTTCCTTTAGGGAAACCCCGCAAACCTTAAGGGAGCATTTCCAATGGGAGAATCAGGACTATCCTCAGTCTGAAAAGAGACTCTGGGAATTCCTAGATCTTCCACAGCACAGACCCTTAGCCATCCTCCCAGTCCCGGATGTGGTGGATGATGATTTCCTTGAATCCAGCTTGACTCCTCCCTTCTGCTCCCAGAAAACCAGACAAGGTACTACAGAGTCCATGACTCACACCAATATCTTTTTAAAAATTCTGCAGCTGATCCTGAGGTTATTTCTCAAGGGCCAAAGGGATTAAAGCAACCTCGGCTAAGAATCCCACCCTCTCAGACAGTGATTCCCGAGCATTGGACAGATGGGGTAAAAAAGTATACACCTCAGCTACTCTTGCTATCAGGGCAATAAATTGTCAGTTCCATATGCTTAAATATCAGCAACCTACTTTGGAACTCCTTAAACAAAAAATGTCCTCCTTTCAATACATTAACATATTATGAATTACATTACAGAAAACTTTTCCATGTACATGTTATGCCAAAAATGACAATTGGAAAACATATTGAGAAACAGGGAACACAAGCATGTGGGATATGTAGTGTATGCAGATATATAGTGAAGGAATTTACTAATATTAATGGTGTTTTATTTCAAACTAATGGTACTTTTGATTGTAGAACTGAAAGAGTTATATATGGTCTCAAATGTTCTTGAAATAAATATTATGTGGGGGAAACTAAAAGATCATTCTCCTGCAGAATAAAAGAGCATATTATTTATTTAAAAAAATTATGTGGGGGAAACTAAAATATCATTCTCCTGCAGAATAAAAGAGCATATTAGGGATATAAAAATAATAAACAGACAAGCCCAATAGCACTACACTTTAATAAATATCATAATGGAAACCCAGAGGGGTTAGTGGTTACAATATTAGATAGTATAAAGGGGAATGAATATATGAATGAACAGCAAATAAAATGTTTATTGAGGAAAAAGGAGGCTTTTATGATTTTGAAATTTAATACAATGAGCCCTAAAGGGCTAACTCATGAATGTACATGGAAAAGTTTTCTGTAATGTAATTCATAATATGTTAATGTATTGATGTATTTAAAAGTTTTTATGGGGATGTTTTTCCACTTAAGTATTTGATTAAGTGGGTGTGTCTGATATTATAAAAGGCTTGCTAGTATGAGTGTTTAGAGTTTACTCTGTTAAAGGCAAGTGTGGCCGAAGCGCTAGAGACAAGATCGACTTTGTGTGATTTGGAATTGTTTTTCTGCATTTTATAATAAATCTCTAAAAAGCACTTCAGTGGGGCTGGTCTACCCTTTGTGGTATACAATACGATTTACAGGACTTGATGTATTCTGCAAGTCAAGTAACTAAACAAACTTTACACTGTGGTTTTGACGCCCTAGAAGGTTCTTGCAGGGCAGCAGTCACTGGATCTGTCATTAGAAGACATGTATTGCTTAAGGAGCAACCCCTGCCAGACCTTGTCAAATCTAAATTGTTGGATGCACCCTTGCACAAGATAACTTACATAGCACTAAGGCTGAAGAGGTCTTAAAAAAGATGGAAGAAAAAGCAAAATCTTACAGGTTCAGCAGGCATTTTCCCTCCAAGCACTTATCCTTTCCTGCTCTGAGTAAACAGGCCCAGCCTAGGCCCCATGGAAACAGACCCCCCCCCCCACCCCTGACAGCAGTCCTAGGGAATGCAGAGATCTAACCAGTGGACTACGTCCACTTCAAAACCAGGGAGTTCTAAGCCACCCCCTTATGGTAAGAACACACAATGACTCACCACCTCCTCCCTACCTCCCCTCTAACCACCTTCACATACCCCTAGGAGGAAAACCCTCCTTTCACTCAAGCACCTGGGCCACCATTACCAAGGACCAATGGGTTCTGAACATTGTGTCTTAGGGATACATATTTTCCTTCCACTCCCTTCCAACCCCAAAAGGGTTCCCAGATCTACCACCAAGTCAGTGGGCAGAGGCTCTAAAGCAAATCCATTCCCTGCTCTCTCTGAGGGCAGTAGAGCACGTTTCTGCAGAACAGATGAACCAAGGCTTCTACTCCTGACTTTTTCTGGTGCTCAGAAAAGAGGGCACCTGGCACTCCATCCTCAGTCTATCAATTCTAAACAATTTCCTGGTGATCCTGAAAATTCAGAATGCTCATCCTCCAGCAGCTGCTCCCATGCTGTCCAAGGAGGGTTGGCTAGCCACCTTGGACCTAAAAGAGGCCTATCTCCACATTCCCATCAGGGAATCGTGCAGAAAATATCTCCGTTTCAGGGCAGAATCTTAACACTTTCAATTCTCTGCACTTCCCTTTGGCTTGTCTACTGCGTCCATAGTTTTCACAAAATGCCTGGCTCCAGCCATTGCCTTTTGCAGGCAAATAAATTTTCAAATTTACCCCTACTTAGACGGCTGCCTTATTCGGGCTGACAGCCAGGAAAAACTGCTCGAACACCTGACCTTTGTAAATAGCCTATTGACCTCCCTAGGGTACACAGTCAACAAGAAGAAATCCAAACAGGTGCCCACCCAAAGGATAATCTTCCTGGGCTCAAGCTTGGACACAGCATCCCAGATGGCATACCTTACACCAGAGAAACAAATTTTCCTGTCGGCTTACTTCTCTCAACTGGCAACCAGGCCCCAGCTCTCTGCAGGGAAAATCCTGCAAGCCCTGGGGTTCATGGCATCTTGCATACTCCTTATTCCATATGCCAGACTGCATATGAGGAAACTTCAATGGTACCCAAAGAGCCTTTGGTGTCAACACTCTCAAGACCTGGAAACTCTTCTACCTATTATTCTTTGCCTGAGAAAGAAATTCCTTTGGTGGGCAACAGCCTCCCACAACAAGTGACTGCCCTTCTCCCCACACCCCGTTGCCCAGACTCTCTCCACAGATGTATCAGACTACGCTTGGGGTGCACACCTGAACGGCAGGAGCATGCAGGGCCAGTGGAGCTCACAGCAAATCCCCCCTGCACATCAGTCAAAAAGAGATGGTGGCTGTGCAGCAAGCTTTGATAGCTTTCAAACCCCTTCTCTCTCCAGGGGTTCTCCTGATCAAAACAGACACCACTGTGATGTGATACATCAACAGGCAGGGAGGGACTCACTCCTACCCTCTGTGCAGGCTGGCCATGACCCTTTGGCGCACAGTCTCTTCCATGCAGTTACACCTGTTAGCACAATACCTTCCATGCTCTCTCAACTCCCTGGCAGACCAATTAAGCATAAAGCTTTTGGACCCACATGAGTGGCAGCTCAACAGAAGTACCTTCCTCCTAATAACTCATAAATGGGAAACCCCGAAGGTCAACCTCTTTGCCTCCCACACCAACCATCAGCTCAACAAATTCTGCACCAGGGAGCATCACTGCATGGCTTGGAAAGTGGATGCCCTGTCCCTGGGTCAACCTCTCGGTCTATGCCTTTCATTCACTACTGTTCACAATAAGGGAAGAAAAACCAATGACAATTCTCATAGCTCCAGACTGACCCCGACAGCACTGGTACCCCTTTCTGCGCAGCCTGTCCTCACTGCCTCCATGGCATGTTCCTCACATTCCAAATCTCCTAACACAGGGGGAAGGGGAATTCATGCACCCCCAACTGCAGACATTCAATTCGGCAGCTTGGCTTATTCCATAACCCCAGACCAATCTGCCATCCTCAGTAAACAGGTTCTGGATGTTATCCATGAGCCCAGACGCCCCAGCACCAGAAAGTCTTATGCAGATAAATGGAAAAGTTTCTGCACCTGGATCCAGGCTAAGGGGGTCAATATGGCCCAGCCCTCCATCCCTCTCATCCTGGATTACTTAGCTGACCTACTACACAGTGGTCTCTCTTTCTCCTGTATAAAAATTCATGCCTCTGCTATTTCTGCTCATTTTCCCACTGAGCAGCCTCTTTTCTAACACCCTTTGATTAAACAGTTCCTCAGTGGGGCTAGCAACTTGAGACGCCCAGAAGGGCTCTTGCACTAGCTTAGGACCTTAACTTTGTCTTGGAAAAGCTCACCCTGCCTCCTTCCGAACTAGCTTCTTCTGCAGAGCTAAAATTTCTCTCCTGGAAGACCGCTTTCCTTCTGGCCATCACTTTAGCCAGAAGAGTCTTTGAGCTGCAAGCACTCATGGCTGTGGAACCCTTTATCATCTTCCATGCAGACAGGGTATCCGTCAGAACTAACCCATCCTTCATGGCCAAGGTGGTCCCTAGTGTGGCTCTCCACCAATCCATCCATCTGACCACCTTCTTTCCTAATTCCCAAAGCAAAGGGGAAAGGATTCTACACACTCTAGATGTGCACAGACAGCTCAGATACTATCTGGACAGGACTAAACCCTTCAGAATGTCTAATCAATTGCTGGTTAGCTTTTCTATAGGAGCAGAAGGCAAAGCCATCTCCAAGCAAATCATTTCCAAATGGATAGCACACTGCATCAATTTCTGCTACAAACAGCATGGTAAGCCTCCCCCCAAGGGGGTCAGGACACACTCCACCGGAGCAGCCTCCACCTCTGCAGCTTTCCTCAGAGGAGTCCCCACCAGGGACATCCTGGAGGCTGCCACCTGGACATCTGTTCACACTTTTACCAAGCATTACCACCTGCCTCTCTTCTCCAAATCCAGGGCAGGATTTGTCTCTGCAGTCTTGCAGGGCATTCTAGCCAGCCCCTAGCTTCCGTGACTGCCTCCAGGCATTTCCTCAGCTTTGAGAATCTACCCAAATGTGATGACTGCAACAGTGAAACATGAAGAACATAGTACAGTTGTGTACACTTACCATAAATGTAGATGTTCGAGTGTCTTCCCTTTTGCAGTCCTGGTTTCCCTCCCTCCACCCCCCTTTTTTCTCTTTTGTTAAACTTCTTCCTTGTTGTTCTCCTTTTCTTTCAAGGGACACTTTGGTATGTTTTTCCACTGGTGGGGTTCTTCCACCTGAACCTGGCCTCCTACTTTGGGGGGCTCTCGACAGGTTAGGGCAAGAAAAACTGATGTATTGATGTTGGCTGCCTTCCTTTATACCACTGATGACCTGACGTCAGTTCTCAGCGACAGCAACTGATGCAGAAATACTAAGTTTCTGGTATTCGGGCCGGCCGAGGGCTACCCTTGCAGGGATAACCCAAATGTGATGACTGCAACAGTGAATACACTCTAACATCTACATTTATGGTAAGTGTACACAGCTATACTTTTTGTTTGTCACATACGAGGTTAAGGTCCTTTGAGTGAGTGACCTATGTGCCTTTTCACTTGTGAATGTGCAGCATTTCCATTAAAGCTGGGTCAGAGATTGTTCTATATGCAAGGCACATGTCGTCTCTGAGCAGTCTGTACGATACAAAATCAAGTGACAGTGATTTCTGTCTGTCAGCATAAGACAGATCTTGAAGACCCTGAATTTTCTTTGTAAGGTACCTTTGTGGTCTCTGCATTTGTTGCAGGTGTTTGGGAAAGGAACATAGCAAAGGGATTGTTGTACTCTATTATTGGACTAATGAGGGAAGAGACAGGGGGGTTATAACCTATTTTTTTTTTGTCTGTAGGCAATGCGCTTACTTATGAGATGAGCAATATAAAATGCCCTTCTCACCACTGTGGAGACATGTTGATTGAAGTTAAGGTTGCTTTCAACCTGTGTGCCCAGATCTCTCACCACTGATTATGCTTTAGGGTATTGCTATTGATGTGGTAGCTTGCAGGAACATCACCCTTGCCAAAGGGATGGTGATGCATTTTTTTGCATTAAGTTTAAGACCATGACCTTGGTACCACTCATTAGTCTGCATAAGACCATCTTGCAGGATGTTGACATCTCTAGAGGTTTCAATGATCAGTGAACAGACTGTATTAATTTTATGAAAGTGCAGATAAGCAACTGGACTAGTATTCCACAGCAAGAGTTACTTAACAGGGCACACTGAGTGTATGCTCCAAACCTGGCTATGAGAAAGCAACCTAGGCCTTTAATAGTAAAGATGCAGTCGTTTGAGCAGGCGGAGTTGATTCTGATAAAACTGTGGCAGAAAAATAGAGTACTAAAGTGGGAGGCAGCAGAGTGTTTGTAGAGAGTGACTACTCGTACAGTAGGCAGGAGAGGAGTACATTTATTCCAGTGTTCAGGGAATGTTGAGAGGCAGGAGTGAGATTCAAACTGCTGTACGCAATTACCTTCAAAATATTCTTACCTGGAGGGACAAAATAATTTTTTGATGAAGTACATGCTAAGGAGGAAATACAGAAGTTTGTCCAGCAAAAAGTGAGCTGTCAAACAGAAGGAAATTATGCTTCTTAATCTTCAGGTAATAAAGACCACAGAGAGAATGTGTCAGTGAAGTATTTTCAAGTGTTTTAACAGACCGTGCTGGAGAGAAGGAAGGGAGCATGAGGGTTGAGTAGAAGAAGCGAGAACAGGTTGGAAATAAAGCAGAGACTGGATTTGGGAGACTAGAGGAACAGGAATAAAACCAGTAACTTGGAAATTGACACGTGGTATTACAAAGCAATAATTGTATTTGCGAAGTACGGCAGAAATATTAAACTTTTGGGAACTCTAAAGCATATGCCCTATTTCATGTCATTAATGTTTGGAAAAATACTTAGGGAGGGGAAGAGGGAGACAAAGTTCACTTTAAGTAAACAAAATTCTTTCTTAATAGTACTATTTTTGTAGTGTATGACTTTCACATGGTATAACATTTTTTTCACTTTTTTTTTTTTTTCTTTTTCTTTCTCCCTTTCTCCTTGTTCACTTTTAATAAATATAGGCTCTCCAGTGTAAACAATAAAATAAAAGTCTCTGGTTAAGAGTATGACAAAAGAAAATTTATTGAAAATTGAATTTCTCATTCTTGTGTGTGTGTGTGTGTGTGTGTGTGTGTCGGGGGGGGGGGTGACTGGATTGGGGCCCTTGGCTTGATCTAGTAACAAATTCTAAGAGAAAGCATGTTGGCAAATGTATGCTTATTAACAATTCTGTCTCTGGTCCTCGTGTCTCCATGGAGACAATCTGATAAAATGAAATTGGCTACAGTCTGATAGAGAATTTGGCTAGAATCTTAGAGTAATTGTCTAGAAAAAAATTAGCTAAGCGAGAATGTTCTCTGAAAGCATTCAGGTGTTCTTCCAGCTGGTAGAGCTATAAACATAAGACAGAGACTGCACCATGCATCTTAGCATGGGTAACCTTTCCTTTAGCGTAACTCGTGTGTGTGTGTGTGTGTGTGTGTGTGTGTGTGTGTGTGTGTGTGTGTGTCATTTTGGGACATTTGTTCCTATTAGGAGAGTTGAACTTCAGTATTTGAAGATGTACATAGTTTTGTGTCTTAGAATTAAGTTAATAGGTTTTATGGGGGTACTAGAGGTCTTTCTTTTTTGTGTGTGTGTGAAGACTTTCAGTAAAACAAAAGTTGTTTTGTAAGACGAGACATGGACTCAAATGGATATGACGAGAAACAACCGTATAAAAGTTCAACCTGCCAAACATTGTATGCATATAATACAAACTAGACGTTTAACAAAAAAGATGTTATACATAAAAGACGTGAGTAATCAATTTTTAATACAACAGTGCTTTTTGTAATGTCTTTAAATCTGTGGTCTCGCACATAAATACAAAAAAGAAATGGTAGTGAATTATATTAAAAAATGTAGAGTACAGGAGACACACTTGGAAAGAACTGAAGATATGAATTTGATAAAGGTTTTCAGGATGGTTAATCAGTGGAATACCTGGGACAAAGGAAAAGGGGAGTACTTCTGTTAATTGCAAGAGGAGCTCCAGTAATGATAAACGTACATAAAGAATGGTAGATTTGTAGTACTAAGGGACAACTGTCAAGGGAGAGGCATATATATATATATATATATATATATATATATATATATATATATATATATATATATATATATATATTCCCCCTAAAAGTGCTATAATGGAGCTTAAGATAATTCTGGGAGAAATGATCAGCTTTCAGCAAGCAATATTACTTTTGTAATATAGTTTAGGACCAAGATTTGAATTGCAGCAGTGAATATGTGCCTGGGGGCACAGAAGGCGAAGTATAACAGACGGCAGGCTTTTGAATAAATTTATGAAAATATTTGGCATGGAAGATGTGAATTTAGTACTAAGAGTTATGAATGAATTTACATATTCCCCAAGATACAAAAGCTGGGCTAAGTTAGACAGAATTTACATTTCACAGGAACATGGTATTTAATTGAAGTTCTTGATATGTACTTAATAACTATTTCAGATCATTTGCCAATAATAACTAAAGTAAAACCACAGGGTAATGAAATAAAAATGAGGCATTGATGCTTTCCAACCTGTTGGAAAGAGAGGAACTTAAGGAATGGGTAGTGGGGATTATTAAGGAGGTATTAGAGAAGATAGATTTTTTTTCCTGAAAAATAATGCTAGAAAGTAGGATAAAATTAAGGTGGAATTTAAAAATGGGGTGGGAATAACAGGAGACATGGTTAAGAAGTAACCTGAATTATTTAGAGGGTCAGCAGAAGGAGCCTTAAACAGGAACTTGAGTCCTCAGGTACCTTATAGAACCTGTCTGAATGCTTAGGGGCAGGGGATGAGAGTTTGGACACTGGGAAGCAGCCGTGAAGGCATCCAGAAAGGCAGGCAGGGATTGAGGAAGGAGCTGGGGAATCTATCTGCAGGAGGTCATAATACCTCTTCTGTATGTCTGAAACTTGAGAACAGTCCCACTTGAAAAAAATCTTTCATTTTCAGAATAGTCTGTCCAAAGGAAATATCCTTATGTGATGAATACTGCAGCATATAGAAGAGAAGGATATCTATGGTTATGGTAAGATTTTACACAACTATTCTGTCTGATTGTAATACAGTCTGAAACTGTCTTTACTCTGTAGAAATATCTTGTATTTGTTCGTTTAGACACTCTCTTGTAAATAGTTTTTTTCATTATCTAGGATTTTTTTCTTTCTTTGTGTGGATAATAAATCAATATGTATGATTTTAATTCTAAATTATGATATGCTATGTGATAGTCTTTCGGCTTTTCACGGTTAGGGGTCGCCACAGCGGAACTCCGGTCCGCTAATGATTGGCAGTAGTGTTTTACATGCTGGCTTGCCGGGCCTAACGCACAACCTTCAACGAAGGAACGCCCATTCACGCATGTCGACACACAGAAGATGCTCTACCTGAGAATCGAACGGGCAACGTCTAACTGGGAGGCGACAGTGCTACCGCAGCACTTAAAAATCTTAATAAAAATATCTGTGAAGAAAATGCACATGTTCCTGTGAAATGTAAATTATGTCTAGCCTAGCCCAGTTTTTGTGTCTTGGAGAATAACTTGTAAATTCACTCAGAACTCCTAGTACTGAATTCACATCTTCCATGCCAAATATTTTCATAAATTTCTTCAAAAGTCTACCATTCTTTTGTTATACTTTACCTTCTGGGCCCCCAAGACGATTCTTTACTGCTGCAAATCAAACTCCAGTCCCCACGTACAAGTAATATTCCTTGCTGAAAGCTGATTATTTCTCCCAGAATTTTCTTAAGCTACATTATAGCAGTTTTAGATGAAATATAAATACATGCCAGTGTAATCCACCTGCCTTGGCAGTAGCCCCTTTTTACTATAAATCTAGCATTAGTATCTTTTTTATCCTCTACTATTAATATTGGAGCTCCTCTTGCAGTTAATAGAAGTACTCCTCTTTTCCTTTGTCCCAGGTATTCCACTGAATAACCATCCTGAAAACCTTGGTTTATCAAATTCACATGTTCATTTCTTTCCAAGTTTCTCCCCTTTATCATAGCGGTTTGCACTTTACATTGTTTAATATAGTTCACTACTTTCTTTCTTTAGTTATCTGTGAGGCCATTGACTTTTAAAGACATTACAGAAAACATTATTGTTTTAAAAAAGTTATTCCCACCTTTTATGTATAACAGACTATGTTAAGTTGTCAATCTCGCCTTCATTCTTGCTGGATGGGTTCGGAGCCGATCCTCGGCTCCGACTCGGCACTTGCTAAGCTCGAGAGCTTATTTTTACCAGCTCGAGGCAACCCTATATCCCATGATGCAAGGCGGAGATTACTCAGATCTAGTTTGCCGCTTCGCTTACGAGGTGCCTTTTTACCAGCTCTAGGTAAGTGACTTAATAGATTTCTTCAACCCCTGTTTTAAATTCCTTTTTTCACTAAATTTTTAATTTATAGTTAGTATCGAGTCACCTTAGCCCTATTCCCGTCAGTGTTCCCTCCTTGAGTGAGTTGTTCCTTTACCCTTGTAGGCCCTAGGCCTTCCCCTCCCAAAATTTCCTGTCAGGATTTTTTGTGTGAGTGATTGTGTATCCTTGTGTGTGTGGGTTACATTAATTTAAGTTAAATTAATTTAATTTGGACTGAGTGTTAGTGTGTGGTGTTTGTCAAGTGTTCTCCTCGACACAGTAATATGTCGAAAGACACTAAGGTCTCAGGTTTCAAGAAGTGTGATTCGTGCTGTCAGAAGATGTCTCTGACAGACAGTCACGCTTCTTGTATTTATTGCCTGGGACCTTCTCACCTGCAGGACTCTTGTGCTATCTGTCATGCCTTCAGCCCAAGAGTCCTGCAGGAGAGGAAAAATAAGCTCATTTTAAGGGGCTTATTAAAACCCGAGAGCTCCCCGACTATGTCGGCGCCGGGGAAGCCCTCAAAACCTGCTAAGCCTTCGGTTCAGGCTTCAAAGCCGTCGGCTGCAGGTATATCTCCTTCTGGGTCGAGATCGGCTCCGGCCGGAGCCGATCCTTCTGCACCAGGATCAGTATCGGCTCCACTCGGCGCCGATACTATTCAGTCCACACATTCAGAGTCGGCTCCGGCTGGAGCCGACGTCTCTTAGGCTCCGATGGCTCAATCGATCTCGAAAAAGAGATCTCGATCCCCTTCAGTGGAATCAATCCATTTGGCTCCGAGATCACCCTTGCTCTCGGAGTGGAGCCATCGGAGCCGATCTTCTCGATCTTCTCGGTCATCCAGGCTATCGGATCATGACCTCGAGAGAGTGGTGAGTAGACTTTTAAAGTCTCAGGCATTGGCACAAATTCTCCATAGCCCATCTCAACAGACGGTAGCTATATCACACCCACTCAAAATTCCTCCTTCGACTCTCTTACAGAGCTCGGAGCCGGAGCTCCTTGGAACCGGTACCGTTGTGACCTCGGAGCCGATACAACCCCTTTCGGCTCCGACATCCTCGGCTCCGATTTCCTCCTTGAGACCTTCATTGGAGGGATCCGGGCGTCTGCTCTCTCTCGTCGGCTCCGAGGGGGCGAGTGGCATCGGACCCTTGTCCGACCCCATTCTCCCTCTCGGAGCTTCGGCGTTGGTGAGCTCGGCCCCGACATCTGCCTCGGAGCCTTCCCTGTCGGTGAGGCCTGGGGTTCCTATCTCTTCGGAGCGGGAGCCTTCTGGTCTCTCTGATGGGGGAGCCTTCGAGGTGATGAGGAGTGTACTAGCCCCTGGGCTTAGTCAACGGACTGTTCCATCAGCTCCTCCCACTACAGTGCCTGCTGACGTCTCTTCTCACTCTCTTGCTCCCGGACCCAGAGATCCAACGCCTCAGGTTTCCCCATTGGGAATATCTTCCTCTTCCGAGGCTTCTCCAGATCTGTCAGGAGAACCCCCTCGTAAGAGGACATGTAAGAGGAAACATGTAGATTCCCCCGAGTCTACCACATCAGATACTGACTTGGATGAGTCGGAGGGGTCCCCAAGGTCCTCCTCTGAGGATGTCTCATTTTCAGACATCCTTGAGATCCTTAAACAGAGGGGAAACTGGCCCTCCCTTAATCCCTCCGAGGACGAGTCAGTATACCTAGAGGCGTTCGGATCTCGACCCTCCACCTCCTGGGTGTGTCCGCCTTTCGACTCTCTCATGGAAGTAGTGGCTCGGAAGGCGTGGATGGCTCCGGATTCGGTGGAACCTATCCCTAGGAGACCTTCCAAATTTATTACAGCTCCTCAGGATAGGCAGTACTTAACGAAAGGTGTTCCGGTTGATGCCATGGTGGTGGCTGCTGCCACCAAGAAGGAACTAGCTGATCCTTCAGTACCTGTTCATCCTCCTAATAAGGATTCTAGGACTATGGACAGGTACGGTAAGCGGATTTTTTCTTCAGCGACTTTTGCAATGAGATCGCTGAACTATCTATGCCACTTCACCCGGCTCCAAAGAGATGTTCTTAAGGAGCTGGGGGAAGTTTTACAGGATCCGTCAGCTGCTGGGGCTCAGGACAAGATTTCCTCACAGCTAGGAATCCTTAACTCTATTGCCAACTCCTCCATGCGACTCATCTCTTATGCAGCCGATGGAGCGAGTAGAGCTGCAGGCACAGGAGTGGCTTTAAGGCGTCAGTCCTGGATGCGGCTTTGTAATTTTGCAGACCCCTTCAAGGCGTCTTTCACAAACTCCCCTTTTGATGGCTCAACATTGTTCGGTCCTCAAGTGAAAGACATTTTGACAAGATGCGAACAAGATGGCAAGACTCTTTCTGCCGTAGGAGTCCGTTTCTCCGCCCCTTCTAGACCTTACCCCAAAGGACAGAAGGGAGGAAAAATGTGGTTCCGCAAATCTCAAGGAGTCACGCCTGACGCACGAAGTCAGTTTACCCCCAGAGGCAGAGGGGGTAATAACAATAGACGCCGTCCTAGAGGCAGAGGGGGTCCGCAGAATCAGGGTAGCAGAGAGCCTCTTTCTGACAAACCCTTTCAGCATCCCTGAGATGTTGCCCGATTGTCCGCCTTCGGAGGCAGTCGGGGGAAGATTATCGCTGTACCCAATAGCCTGGCTTTCCCTTTCTCAAGACAAATGGGTACAGTCAATTATATCCGAGGGTTACAAGATCCCCTTTATTCAAACCCCAATTCAACAAAGGGAACCCTTCCAGACGTTCCACCCGGTCTAAGGGAACTAGCAGTACTAGAAATATCAAAACTGCTAGTAAAAAGAGCCATCCAGCCAGTCCCGGCAGACCAATTAGGATCCGGAATTTACTCAAGGTTCTTTTTAGTTCCAAAAAAGACAGGGGACTGGAGGCCAATATTAGATCTGAGCAAACTCAACAAGTTTGTAAAAAAATCAAAATTCCGGATGGTCACGCTACAGTCCATTCTACCCTTTCTGGGCAAGGACAATTGGATGTGCTCTATAGATCTTCAGGATGCGTACTATCACATAAAAATTCACAGGCGCTCCAGAAGATTCCTCCGCTTTCGGCTGGGGACCAGTCACTTCCAATTCAGGGCCCTGCCCTTTGGACTCACTACAGCCCCCAGAGTGTTTACCAAATGCATGGCAGTGGTTACGGCTCACCTGAGACGTCAAGGATTCCAGGTGTTTCCATATCTAGACGACTGGCTCCTCACTGCCACCACCAGGTATCAGCTCCTCCAAGCAAGAAATCACACCATTCACACCTGCAGAGGGTTAGGAATTTCTATAAACGTCGAAAAATCTGTATTGTCGCCTTGTCAATATATTACCTTTATAGGCGCAAATTTGGACACCGTGCAGCTTTCGGCAAGGTTGACAGACCAGAGGATCCTGGACATTCAAAAACACGTCCAAGTGATCCTATTCAGCAAAAAAATTCAGGCCAGGTTTGCTCTAAAAGTGCTGGGTCTTATGGCGGCCGCCATAACACTTCTTCCTCTAGCCCGCTTTTACATGCGGCTACTTCAGTGGATGTTATTCACTCAATGGTCCTTTCAACAACTTCCCATGCGTCACCGGATCATAGTAACCCCAGTTTGCAAGAAACATCTGACTTGGTGGATATCGTCCCCTCAGATCCATCAAGGCAGACCGTTTGTCCCTCTTGCCCCAGTTGCCACGGTTACATCGGACGCCTCCCTGATCGGGTGGGGGGGGCATTATCAGGGCAGAATGGTCCATGGCACTTGGCAACCTCACGAGTACCACCTGCACATAAATGTTCTGGAGATGAGAGCAGTGCTTTTAACGTTGCAAGCCCTCAACGACTCTCTTCCTCAGGGAACAATTGCAGTTCAAACGGACAATATGTCAGTAGTATGGTACATAAACAAACAGGGCGGAACCAAGTCCTATCCACTATGTCGAGAGGCTCTCAGACTTTGGCAATGGGCGATCTCCTCTCATCGGTTTCTGATAGCAACGCACATCCCCGGGAAATCCAACATCATAGCGGACAGATTGAGCAGAGCTATTCTCATGCCTCACGAGTGGTCTCTCAAACAGACAGTGACGGAAGAGATTTTTCAGAACTGGGGAATTCCTTGCTGCGACCTTTTTGCTACACCCCAAAACAGCAAATGCCCAGACTTCTTCTCTCTCTTCCCCCTCCCAGGCCATCCCCCCAGAGACGCTCTAACCCAAGATTGGCCACGGGGACTTCTTTATGCTTTTCCTCCCTTTCCGCTGATACCTCAGCTAATTCAGAAAGCAACCGCCTTGAGAGCCAAATTGATTCTCATTGCCCCTTATTGGCCTCGACAGATATGGTTTCCGTTCCTACATCGTTACCTATTGGTACAGCCATGGCATCTGGACCCGGTTCCAGATCTTCTGACCCACCAGTTGGGTCACCTGCACCAATCCATACCCTCTCTCAACCTCACTGCTTGGTTGCTCCACTTCTATCCTTAGCCAGGCTCCCTATGATTTCTAATCCCGTACGGGATATCATAGTAGCTTCCCTAAAATCTTCCACCAGAAAGATCTACACTAGTAAATGGCGACGTTTCTCTTTCTGGGCAAAAGCTAGGAACATAGATCCCTATACTGCTCCAATTCATTCAATATTGGACTTCCTAGCTGGCATTTTTCATTCAGGATCTTCTTCTTCCACAGTGAAAGTTCAACTGGCAGCCATTTCAAATTTTCACATAGGCTTTTTGGACCACAATATCATGTCACATAAACTTTGCAAGGCATTCCTTCGAGGTATCTTTTTATTGAAACCTCCAATTAGAGACCCCCCACCACAGTGGGATCTAAATTTAGTTTTATCATCTTTGATTCTTCCCCCGTTCGAACCTGCAGCTGCCTGTTCCTTGAAATTGCTTTCTTGGAAGACACTATTTCTAGTTGCCATTACATCTGCCAGAAGAGTATCTGAGCTTCATGCTCTCTGTGTTCGTCCCCCCTATCTGATTTTTCACAAAGATAGGGTGTCCCTAAGAACTAATCCATCTTTCTTACCGAAAGTAGCATCTCAGACTAACCTAAACCAGTCCATTGATCTTCCGGTATTTTTCCCGAATTATTCTGATAGAGCTGAACAAAAGCTACATTATCTCGATGTTCACCGCCAGCTGAGATATTATCTGGATAAGACAAAAATTTCTAGAAAGTCTGATCAACTTTTTCTATCCTATGCAGACAACAGGAAAGGCCTTCCAGTTTCTAAGGTTACTTTATCTAGGTGGCTGTCTTCATTGATCACTTACATTTATCAGCTCAGGGGCAAAGAATTGGTTTCTATCCCAAAAGCCCATTCTACCAGAGCTCTAGCTACATCTACGGCTTTTCAAGCTAGACTTCCAATAGACACTATTTGTGCAGCAGCCACATGGGCCTCTCCTCATACCTTTGTCTCTCATTACAAACTAGATTTGGTCTCCAGAGATAGAGCAAATTTTGGTTCCACCGTTCTCAAGAGTCTGTTCCAATGAGCCGCCCAGGATAGAGGTGCTAGGGACGCGGTCCCATCCAGCAAGAATGAAGGCGAGATTGACAACTTAACATTTAGAAGTTATGTACCTACCATAACGTTCCATGTTAGTTGTCTTCTCTCGCCTTCTTTCTTGCGTCCCTCCCTCCTTCCCCCTAGCCTGGTCAGACCGAGAAGATTATTAATCCTCTATTAGAGGTTTTTACCTTTCCATCTACTTGGCTCCAAGTTTGTATGTTAGGTAGATATTTGCTACAGTTATGATGTCATTTAGTTTTATTTCTTCCTCCTATGTTGGAAGGAAGTTCTGCTATTTCTTTAGCTACCAAACGAGATCTGAGTAATCTCCGCCTTGCATCATGGGATATAGGGTTGCCTCGAGCTGGTAAAAATAAGCTCTCGAGCTTAGCAAGTGCCGAGTCGGAGCCGAGGATCGGCTCCGAACCCATCCAGCAAGAAAGAAGGCGAGAGAAGACAACTAACATGGAACGTTATGGTAAGTACATAACTTCTAATTTTGTTACATGTCTAGTTCTATCTTTTGTGTTACATGCATACACTGTTTGGCAGGTTGAACTTTTTATACATTTGTTTCTTGTCCTAACCATTTGAGCCGGTGTCATACCTGTCAACTGCACTGAATTTCTCAGTGTTTACCAGTTTTGAAGGCAAAATAATGGGGTGACACGAATTTCCAAGTGGGCCCTTTAATTCACTATTTTTTTTTTTATTTACAGTTTTAAATGATGGCTGAGGTCATCACGTATCACCAGCGTATCCCACAATGTCATGTACATGCAGGGGTGTGCATGATGACATCAGTTTCATGAAGGTGCCTGACTGCCTGTCAGACTCTGAGACGGTAGTGGAGTTTCAAACTGTGGGTGTCGATGCTGCTAGTGCTAGTAGTTGTGTATCGGTCAGTCTAACATTACCTAGTGCCTACGATATGGCTGCCAGCGACAAAAGCTCTGGATATTACATTCACTGAGTAGTTTGTGGTCATTAGTGCATAGTCATTTTGTACTGTACCAGCTGCTAAAATTAAGGTCTGGTCAGGAGTTTAAAGGGGTACATTGATGTTCCACCTGTTGTTCTGTTTCTGTTGTTGTTGGTTGTCAAGCTAACTTTTTGTAACTCCACGGAGCATTCATCGAGCGAGAATGAAATAGGTCACAGTCTTAAAACATTTTAATGGAAGGGAACGAGAAGCCAGTTTAAATAAACTGTTCAAGTAAGTTGAAGAACTGATAGAGGAAGGAGGATACTAGCCATAAACTACAGGATGCTGTGAAAAAGTCTCTACTACAGGCACTTCTGTCAGTGCAACTGAGTGTCATTGTGTTTGATGGCAGTATGAGAACAACATCCTGTTTGGTTAGTCCAGGAGAGGTGATCTGTGGTGGTGGAGGGGTGGCTTGTGAGATTCCAGTGGAAATTGAACCTAAAGCTAGGCTGCTGTGAAACTCTTAAGTCTGAGACGTGGCACACATGTTATAAGTTTTAAGTCAACAGCTTCTGTAGGTCTTGAATATACTGCAGAATATGACAGACTGAAAATGAGCAGGAGATATTTTGGGTCAGTAAGAACAATGAGATTGCTTTCATGCAGAAGAAAGAAGCAAAACTTGACAAGAACAAAAGGTTAAGATCAGAACTGCAAGTAAGAACGTTTGTAAAGAGTATAGTGGCTCCTGCTTATTTTTCAAACTTATGTTTCAAGAGTAGCTCAGTTGCATTTTGGAGTAACAGTTGATGTCCAGTGTTGTTGATGTTTTGAGTCTCAAATTTCTGAGTTTACATCTTCTTTTGCTGGGGATAATTTTTTTTTTTTTTTTTTTTTTTTTTTTACAGCTGGGGAGGAGTGCAGTTGAGTTGTGGGAGATCAGTAATAATTTTGACATACTTTCTCCATTTGGGATTTGGACTGCAGGTGGGGAGGGAGGAGATACAGATGCCAAGATAATGCATTGATTACTTGTCAGTTTTTCAGATACAACAGAAAAATTCTACTGACTGTAATTGTGTAGTTGAATTGCTTTTAAAACAAAAGATCTGCTGATGTTAATCTTCATTCATTCCTTACATGTGGGTTCAGAACCAATCCCCGGTTCCGACTCTGCTATTTTTCCAAGCCCGCGCCAGCCAGCAAACTCTTAAGGTAAGTCTTTCCCATAGTACTCCTCTCCACATTACCTCAGATCTTGTTTGCTGCATACGAAACAAGACGTGTCAAACCAGCCTCTCAGCTAAGTGACTAATATTTTTTTGAAGTTTTATTTATTTATTTTTCTTACTAAGGTTTTCAGTAATCATCCTTTTTCTTCCTGTTGAACCCCTTTTCTTGATGTCCCTCCAACTTTTCCCTTTATACCAGTTTGGTATTCTTCATACCATCGTTGGTACTCCTTTCATCTTTTACCCATCCGGGTATTTCCTGTACCTTAGCTGGTATTTACTCCTTCCTTTTTCTATTGAAAAAAAAAGAGCTTTGAAGTTTTATATTTTCTCCATTAGTGTTCTTGTTGTTGTTATTGAATTCCTCAATATCTTGAAGAAAAAAAGGAACTACTGGCTTTAACAGATGTGTTAAATGTGACAGAAAAATGCCAAATGTGGACAGCCATGTTGCATGTGTGTATTGTTTTGGAGGTGCTTCACCTCTCTGACAAACCTCCTTGTGATATTTGTAGGGCTTTTAGCTCCCGTACACTCGCGGACTGTAAAAATAAACTTATGGTTGCTGGCTTACTGAAATCTTCCTTTGCGGAGGCGATCTCTGAGTTGGAGGCCTCACCGCCTCACATAAAAGAAGACAAAAAGAGGAGTAAGTCTTTACCCTCTTCTCCTCATGAGGCCAAAATATCAGAACCGAGACCTAAGGTTCCTAAGTTAACTCAAAGTCTGCTCTGAGGCCTAAACAATCAACTTCGGCCCCGAAAGATCCTACTTTATCAGCATTGCCCATCGCCTCTTCAGCACCGATCATTTTGACTGCACCGACCACTTCTGTAATTTCTACTTCGGCACCAACTCATCCTTCTGTGCCAACAATAGTCATCCCAGACTTGGTCACTTCCCCCCTCCCTGAACTTCATCCTGCACAGAGGGGTGATACACTTCCTAGGACCAGATACTTCCCCTCGGTGGATCCCTTCTATGGCCAACATGCAGTCCATTTCTGGAATGCCCTGTGTCACTGTCGGGGTTAGCCACTCTCCAAGAGTCTGTCGGAATTGGATGTAGTGAGATTGGTGGACCAGCTGTTAGCGGCCAGAGGCATTACTGCACCAGTTAAACCCTCCCTCTCTTTTGGAGCTGAGGGTTCTGCTCCAGGGACTCCACAATATTTTCCTCCTCGCAGGTTTTGGAAAACCCGTCACCGACTGCAACCCCAGTTCTAGCTGCTTCGGCACCGATGGTAGGTCTGACCTCTGTGCTGGAGAGTTCTCTTTGGCCTGAGCCTACTTTGGAGCCAGGCCTTCATCGGGTCCAAGACTAGCCTACTGGCACCATGTGCCCGGGTACGGCGCCTACCTTCCCTACGCCGATCTCTGTGCAGGTCGCCTTGGCAGGCCCATCTCCTCCTGTGCCTCCCTCCTTGGTGGCGGATCCTTCTGGGCTGGACCCTGGTTCCAAGTTTGTCTCTTTGGTTCCGGCCTCTCATCCCTGCTTGGCGGGTTCTGCCTTCCAAGCGATTGAGAGAGCACTAGACTCCGCAGGCTCCCAGTTGGATCCACCGGCGTCAGAGATGCAGCATCGTCCTGCCTCTGTGCCACAGCTTCCACAACTCACTGCTACTGGACACTGGGCTCAGGAGCCTCAAGTCATCCTTCGGCAAGGTTCCCCCTCTGCGGGTTCCTCCTCTGATGCTCCCCTCAAGGAGGTTCCTTTGGGGAATCAATGTGCTTCATCTTGCACATTCTCTTGTGGGGAATCATTGACCGAAGATAAGGACAACGATGACTGGGAAGGGTCCCCAGGTTTGCCCCCTGATGATGTCTCCTTTGCAGACATCTTGGAGATCCTTAAACAGTGAGGCGATTGGAAGTCCAGCACCCCTTCCTCCTAGGAGAACATATTCTTGCAGGCTTTCCAGACTTGGCTCTTTACCTCCTGGGTAAACCCCCCTGCAAATGAGCTCGTCCAGTTCATAGTGCAGCAGGCATGGAAAACCCATGATGCCATTGGACCAGATCCCCATAGGCAAGAGAAGATCCTATCACCTCCTGCAGATAATCCCCACTGGTCCAAAGGCCTCCCAGTGGATGCTATGGTTGTGGCAGCAGCCACAAAGAAGGCGCTAGCTGAAGAGTGCACTGCTGTCCATCCCCCGAACAGGGAGTCTCAGGCGATAGGCTTGAGAATGAACTATTTGGCACATTTTACGCAACTTCAGAGAGACTTAATACAGAATTCTCAGAAACGCTGGCAGGAGCAGTCTTTGAGGTGCGAATCAGTCAACTCACAGCTTGCTACTGTGGAATCCATTTCGAATTCTTCCATGAGGTTGATTTCACACTCAACTGAAGGGACGGCGAGAGCAGCAGGCACTGGTGTTTTGGCTAGATGCCATGCCTGGATGCGGTTCTGTGACTTTGCGGACCCTTTCAAGTCTTCCTTCCTTAATGCCACCATAGAGGCCACATCTCTGTTTGGCCCTAAGGTTAAGGATATGTTAGCTAGGTGTGAGAAGGACGGTAAGACCTTGTCTGTCGTGGGTGTCCGTTTTTCCACTCCTCAGAGACCCTATTCCAGGAAACAGAGGAGTGGACAAATGTGGTACAAAAAATCCCAAGAACAAGATAATGCATTGATTGCTTGTCAGTTTTTCAGATACAACAGAAAAATTCTACTGACTGTAATTGTATAGTTGAATTGCTTTTAAAGTAAAAGTTTGTGTGTATTCTTTATACCATAGCCCTCAACTTCCATCTCCAGCATGTGAAACAAATGGGCAAAATGTGAAACACTTATTAAACTTCAACTGCCATGTTCACAGAATGGATAGAATGAGTTAATTATACTGTTCTTTTGCTGAATTAATGATTTAGTATCATTTACTATCAATATCCGATTAAAAAAAAAAAAAAAAAAAAATTGTAGTGCCTTGTTTTAATGTATTAGCACAAAGTTAACACAGGGTTTTGAGCGTATGTTGAAGGCTGTAGGTGGTTGCCATAATGTTTTGTGAACCTTGAGATTAGAAAACTGGGCTTTTTCTTGTTGGGTAGGTTTTGTTTCCAGAACAAAGCATTATTGTAAGAACCATTTAGCCACCGCTGGTTAGTAAATGACTTAACCTGAAAATACCTACTTCAAACTTTTTTTTTTTTTTTTTTTTTTTTTTTTACATAGCTGTCACCCCTACCCTCCCATACTCTAAATGCATTGCCTTATGGAGAGTTTTTAAGATTGAAGAGGTTGTGTAGTGATGACAGAGACTTTGAACAGGAAATAGAGAAAGCTATTCAAATTTTCAACAGAAGAGGTTATAATATGAGTTTGTTATGGGGATGTAAGCAGACAATATATGGTTTTATTAAGAAAGGTTGGTCTCAACAAAGGAATGAAGAGGGTTGGACAAAATATGAAATAGGAAAATCTATATTTTTTGTTACAAGGTTTACATTTTTTTCAGAGGGGTTGGTTAGTTTAGTAAAATACTTTTGGGGTATTTTAGTAAAACATAAAGATTTAGGTTTAAGGTTGGAGGGTCAACCACGAATTTCATACAGACGTGGTAGGAATATTAGTTATATCACAATGCATAGTAAATTTTGTATGCCAACAACAAACTTGAATAAGCAAGCAATTAAGGGTACTATCCCCTGTGGCAAATGCTCTTGCTGCAGATATGTGGTAAGTAGCTTTCCAATAATTAATGGTTTTCACTTTAAGGCACAAGGGAGTTTTAGTTGTGATAGTGGGGGGTGGTCTATGCTTTAAGATGTCCTTAAGGTAAATTTTACGTCGGGGAGAGTTAGAAGTTGTTTTCTGCATGAGTAAAGGAACATATCAGAGATATTAAAAAATGTAGCGTAGAAAGTCCTATAACAGTCCACTTTAGACTTTCATAATGGGGAAGCATTAGGATTGCAGGCCGCAGTATTGGAACAAATAAATCTTGAACCTTTTGACGTTTGTGATATAAAAAATAAACTTCTCAAAAAGAATCAATTTTTATATCAACATTTGAAACTTTATCCCCTAAGCATTTAAACAGTGAATGCAACTGGGGATACATAATTTAATTGGATGTAATCAGTTAATTGCTTCTAATTGTCTTAAATTATCCACTTAATGATTTAATTGGATGATTTTTGTTGTATACAAGTGTTTGTACTTATATGAGGGTTCATACTCTGTAAAGGCAGTTGAGCAGATGCGCTAGAGAAGTTCGTGTTAATGAAGTATTTTGGGTATATTTCTGACCATCTTTTTTGTGGTTGCTGTTTTTTTCTGTTCAGGTTTGTTTGCAGTGTAGGTGTTCTTGCACCATGTTAATCGAAATAAAACAAACTGTCTGAACTTCTATACGAACTATACCACCAATGACTGATTTTGTATAATGCTAAATTAAATAAAATGTCCAATTAATGCTGAAATACAGAATGTTATAGAGAATGCCCACTTAAGGCAGTGTATTATTGAAGGTGTTGTGCATAAAGGCTTGCGAGTGTGGAAGTTTCCTAATAATGTCAAATGTGGTAGTTTATTGCACAAAGAACTTTTTTTTAATAAATGTGGTTTAGATGTACTTAAAGCCATGATAAAGGACAACAAAAGAGTTAGAGAGGCTTCAGAGAGAAATAGAAGATATTAATGATTTTATAAAAAAAGATATGATTTTTACTATAGCGTCTGAAAAAGACAATTACTATAATAGGGTAGGCATTGACGAAAAGTGTAATGAACTCCTTCAGAGAAAGTTGAAGAAATTGGAAAGGGATATTAATGTATATAAGAATAATACTTATTACCCATTACCTAGGTCAAATGGGAGAAAAGGAGGAGATGGCT
Organism: Protopterus annectens; assembly: GCF_019279795.1. Classification (NCBI taxonomy): domain Eukaryota; kingdom Metazoa; phylum Chordata; order Ceratodontiformes; family Protopteridae; genus Protopterus; species Protopterus annectens. Next base: position 173,796,730 of record NC_056735.1, on the reverse strand, counting down.
TTAATTATGAAAAGGATGAGGGGCAAGGTGACTATATGGAAAATGCACACATCAGTGATAATGTGGGAGACTTAGATGACTTCTCAGAATATCCTTTGCTAAGAAGGTCTGAAAGGTTTAAAAATAAAAATAATACAAATTACATTTTCATTGGAGAGGGGGGAGGAGGGGGGGAGTGAGGTATTAAGGACAGAAGGTACCCCCAAACCCACTCCAGGACACAGTATGGTAGATGTTATTCAAGGAGATGCTGATAATGAATTTAAATTCACTAAGGATGGTTTTACTATTTATAATTTTGGCAACACTATTTTAACAAATGAACATTTTAGCTTTTTATCAAAAGGTTTGAAGTTTATCCCTCAAAAGAAAGGGGATTTGGCTAAAATATTAATGGCCCTTAAAGCGTTTATTAGTAAAATTAACTTGAGCATAATTTTGCCACAACAGAATAAATTTACAACCACTACATGTACTAGAAGTACATAAACCCCCCTACACACCTCCGTTGAAAAACTTTGAATACTTTGTGGAGAATAAACTTAGAGAAGAACAGAATAAGATTGAATATAGGGCAAATCTAAGTGTAGAAGAGAAAAATGCCTTAAATGAACTGAGGGGGAACAAAGAAATAAGGGTTATGAAACTCAATAAAGGAGAGTGATTGTAATTATTGACTTAACGTTGAGGGTAAAATGAATGAAATTGTAAAGGACACTAATAAATACTCTAGTGTTTCTGTTAATGAAATTAACATAGCATATAGAAAAATAGATATTGCTTTGGATGACATGCTATGGGAAGGTATGATTGACCAAAAAACATACAATTATTTGAAAGTGGAAAAGCCAGAAATACCCTCAATATTTGGAATCCCAAAAGTCCATAAGGATGAGATAAATCCACCATTGAGAGCAATTGTGTCAGCAGATGGATCCAAGACTTTACCCTTGGCAAAATTTGTGGATGCCAAACTCAAGAAGCTTTGGTTAAAATAGAAAAGTAATTCTGAGAGATTCATGGGATTTCCTAAGGGAAATAAAAGATGAATAATTTCAAGAGGATATTAATTTCGTAACAGTTGATGTAGTGGATTAGTTTTCCAGTATCCCACACAATGAAGGGATGAAAGTGCTAGAAGAAATACTTTTTGAAGATGGTGAACTCACTAGAAATGAACAGATAATTTGTTTTCAATCTAATTGAATTAGTTTTAAGGTACAATTTTATATTTTTCAAGGGTGAGTTTTACCAACAAATACAAGGAGTGGCAATGGGAGCAGCCTGTGCCCCAACTTATACCTACTTAATTTTAACTAAATGGGTAGAGAACTTTGTTTTAAGGTCCATATAGTCAGATCAATGGAATCAAAGAGGTTTCTTGACTATATAGGTATTTTATGGAAAGGTAGCCTGGATGTTTTAGAAGAATTTTTAGAATATTTAAATAATACAATGTCGTCTTTTAAATTCACACACAGTTTGTAAGGAAATGTTGCATTTCCTTGACAGTGAGATTTACAAGAAGAATAGGTTTAGCTCAAAAATTTTCAGAAAGGAAACATTTTCTAATTCCTTCCTGCACTTTAATAGTGCACAGCCCATTACAAGAGGAACATTAGTAAAGGGCAGTACGTCCGGGCTAGCAGGATGGTATCTGAAGACTCCGATTTTGAGGAAGAGAGTAATTTGCTTGAACTTCTATTTAAGGATAGGAGTTACCCTGGTAGCTTGATTGTAGAAGTTAGAAAGGAAGTTACAGTAGGTAGAAAAATGAAGTTCAAACCAATTCTGGGTACGCCACATGACATTGTACCAGCACAAATAGGTGTGGAGGAAAAATTCAGTAAAGCATTAGTGTTGGAATTTAATGCCAGTTCCGGACATGCAAGGAAGGTAATTGAAAATGAGTGGGAGTAATTTATTAGCTTTAATGCCCTGGGTGATATCCCAAAGCAGCCCTTCAAAGTGGTTTACAGAAATTCTCAGAATTTAAAATGTCTTTTAGAAAATGTGTATATGAAGGGAAATATTGGGAAGAAAACAAGGGGAACATACAAGTGTGGATGATGTACCCAATGTGTACACATTTCTAATAAGGAAAAAGTTTTTATAGCAAGCAGAAACAAATGGATAGATGGTACACAATTTTACAACTGTGAATCAGGTGGACTTGTATATTTAGCTTTGTGTAATGAATGTGATTCCTTCTCTGTCAGTAAGACAGAACAAATGTTAAGATGAAGGATTTACGAGCATTATTCTGACATCCAGTTTAAAAAAAAGATTATAATGCTCTGTATAAACATTATGATATCCAGTTTAAAAAAAGATTCTAATGCTCTGTATAAACGCACAAAATTATGTCCGAAAGCATGTTACACTTTTTTTTTTTTTTTGTACTTGAGCAGGTTAAAAAAGAAGTGAGAGGTGGGCTGTGGGAAGAGAAGATAGAATATAAAGAATTATGGTGGCAATTAACACTGCAGGCCACCATTCCACCAGGACTTAATGATTATATTTCCATAGTCCCTGTATTAAAAATGAGAGCTGCTAAATTATAACAGAAAAATGATGTTGCTATTTGTTTTATACTTGCGGTGCAGTTATTAGAATAACCACGACTAGAGGGTGTAATACGCATATTTCAATTTTTTTATTTTAATAGGGACAAAAATTAACTGTTTATTTCACTTTTATTAGTTTAACAATTTTAAATGTTTTTATAAGATGAACATTTTAAGGTGTGCATTACTATTTATTGGTTTTATTAAGTCACTTGCTTTTATCTTTTTTAACATTTTAAGCAATTGCGTTCTGTTATTAGTAATTAGTATTGTCAACTAGAGAATTCTCATTGGTGGTAGTTTTAATTAGGGAAGCATTCAGAGATATATATAGGTTGGTTTGTTTTATTATTCTTTGTATCTGATGAAGTCTGACTTAATACGATGAAAATGCTGTATTTTGAAGTGTATTTATGCATTTTAATTTTCATTAAAACCAGCTTGTGGTCTAGATTTGAGCTGTGTTGACCTCCTCCTTCCATGGTAACTTGACTGGTTTTTGATTTAAACTACAAATACCAAAAAACAAAGGTCTTCTCAGCTGGCCAGTCCTCCACTTATTGTACAAGGTAAAAGAACACAAGTAAAATGAAGCGCTTTTCATTTAGCACCTTGGCTAAACTTCATCAGTTTCAAACCAACATTAAAAGTACTCTTATAAAACACATAGAGTTACAATCAATTAAACGTGATTTAAGCCAATTAACTTTTAAAACTACATAACCCTAAGGTAAAAATGTATCCAAACAACTGTGTAGTACTCAGCTATTCATAAATTAAAAGGTGTAATTATATGCTGTAAGCCAACTACATAAAACTCATAACTATATGTGTGTGTGTGTGTGTGTGTGTGTGTGTGTGTGTGTGTGTGTGTGTATATATATATATATATATATATATATATATATGTTAAAATGAAGTATGTGTATATGTGTGTAGCAACAATAATCAAAGAGTATGCCTATCTAACACTAATATATAAAAAGACACGTGAAGGAAGCATAAAAGACAAACTGTGTCATGACTCAAGTAACTATGGTTATAAATAATTGAGTTAGTGAGCAAATCCTATATATTTAATTTTCATCTTTCTAAACTTTTCAATTTTAGGACACATGCTAAAGAACATAGCTCATTCAGTCCTGGGGGGGCACGATGCATTTACTCTTAGCTGCCATATTAATTCACGTTTCTCTAAGCGAAGTGATATAGGCCCCCTTCGAATGTCCATGGGCACATGGTCAGTGGCCCTAAATTTAAATTTATGTGACTGGCATTGCTTGCAGTGATGAGCTAGGGCATTTTCCTCTTTGTTCTTGCTGATGTTGTAAGTGTCATGTTTCTAGTACATTTAATTCACCATTACACCCCATGCTGGCATTGTTTGACACTATTTGCGAGTTGGATATTTGGTCTAAACTAGGGTGTGTGGACTATAATGTAATCAACAAGAATAATGTGTCAAAAAAAGCATGGGAATGTCTTCAGTATGTGAGGAATCTACTGCTCCGCATCATGAAGCCTGATAAAGGGGGAGGGCTGGTAGTTATGTTTGAAGTCGATTATGTGAAAAGAATTGAAAAGATACTGAACACTGAAGCATATATTAAAATGAGTCATAATGAACAAAATGGAGCATACAACAACATTGTCATATATTATTGACTTATTTAACGATTCACAGATTGACTTAAACACTTTCAACTACCTATCACTACCTAGTCCTAAAACACCTATTCTCTTCGGTATCCCAAAGATCCATAAATCATTGGAAGACCCACCCATGCGTGCCTTAGTTGATGCTAGACAATCGATTACTTATCCCTGTGCTAAGTTGGTGGACTCAATCCTTAAAAAATACATCTTACAAGAGAAGCAGATTTGCAAGGACTCTTGGTTATTTCTAGCTGAAGTTAACAAATTTGAATACAATGATGAGTACAATTTCTTGACAGTAGACGTGTGTGATTTGTACACCTAGATACCACACAGAACAGGGATTGAATGGAACATTGACTTTATGACCAAGAAGGAAGCTTCTGTTGGGGAGGTCAGACTAGTAGAAGCGTTATTAGAAAATATATTTTTTTCTGTTTTAACAAAGAGTACTACCTACAAAGGATTGGGGTTGCCATGGGTTCACCATGTGGTGCCAGTTTTTCTAATATGGTAATGGCACACTGGAAACACCAATATGTTCTGGGTAATGACACTATTTATACGAATATCTTTTACAGTCGTTTCCTGGACAATATTTGTATAATACTGAAAGTTGACAACCAAAAAGCTTATGACATGGTTAACTATTTCAACAACACCACTTGTTTTTTGAAATTCACAAGTTCATTTACTGAAGACAAAATGAACTACCTGGACATTGAACTAAAGAAGGACAGAGGTAACCAGAGATACACATCCTGTATATACAGGAAAAAGACATACTGTAATACTTTCTTGCACTTCTCCAGCTCGCACCCTTTACATCAAAAGAAATCTGTCTTTAAGGGCCAATTAGTGCGGGCTGCTAGAACGATAAGTGAAGAAAATAGATTTGTAGGAAAATGTGTATTGTTATGACACGTTTGCACATAGGGGTTACCCTGAAGCTTTCTTGACTGAAGTGAGCACTGAAGTTCAAACGAAACGTGAACTAGGAGTGTTTACACCTCTCCTACATCACGTTGACAGAGGTGGTTACAACACTTCTCCAGTAGTTCCTTCTCCCTCTACTTCTTTTGAAACCACCTTGAATCTAGTGGGCAGTAGACATGATGATAACAGTAAAACTTATATTCTCAGTTTTACTACTACTTACACAATTGAAGCAAATGAAATGAGGAAAGTCTTAATGAAAAACTGGGCCTTACTGAAAACAAAGTCTTATTACAAAAACTGGGACCTTTACCAGTGATTATGTATAGAAAAAGGAGAAACTTAGAGTTTAATTGAAGGTGGGCTGTTACGTACGAGTAGAAGCCCGGGAATGTATAAATGTGAATCCTGCAACCAATGTAAGTTTATGGAGACTGGTCAGAGTTTTTAAATTGGTACACTAAAATTTAACATCAAACACAGACTTAACTGTAATTCTAGGTCTGTGATTTATGTGGCCCAGTGTCAAACCTGCCCAGCCTTTTACATTGGTAAGACGGACCGAAAACTGAGAGAACGTGTGTATGAACACCCACATCAGCAAGAACAAAGAGGTAAATGCCCTAGCTCATCACTGCAGTGAATGCCCAGAGCTATATGATATTGTACAGGGTATGAGAAATTTAAGGAGAACATGGATTTGAGTTAGCAATAAGGTTTTCCCAGGAGGATGTGGTTCATTCATTTGACTTATTATTGTAGTTATGGATTTGAGTCCTAGACAAGTTGTTTCTAGAACATTGTTGTTCCTGTCCAGGTAGCCTATTCATACTCTGTGTTTTAACAGTTCACTGACAATTTTATTTTGGCATTGATCCTGTAGAAATGCTCCTCATTGCCTTGCATTCAGTGGCAGTATCTTCTGCATTATTTTATTTTAAATATTTTGTGCCATTGGAACTAGAAGTATTTTGCTTAATGCAAGCTGCTCTCAAGTCCGTGCACAATATTTTCCAGGGTTTTATGTTTACAGTTGACAAAATGCACATCTTTCAAAGTCTTCAGATGAATGTTTGTGTCTGAGTAATTTGGTTAACCATAACTGATATTCCCTGCTGGAAGCTAATTACCTCTCCCATAATTTTCTTAAACTTATTAAAAGTAGCTTTAGGTGGAATATAAGTACATGCCAGTGTAATCCTTCAAAGCTCTGTGATTGTCCCAGGATGGTTTGCATTTATTAATCCTTGTATAGATTTATACTTTTATTTTCTGTAGTATTGGTATGCCATTGTTCACTTGTAAGTCTTTCAAAACAGTGAAAGTTCAGGAGATAACCGAAGCTCTGAGAAATGGCTTTCTTAATAGCTTTGAAGATAATGGTGAAAGAAAACATTTATATACTTTGTTATAAAGCATGGTAAAGAAATACTAACATAGGTTTAATAAAGGCAGAACTAGAAAGAACAATAGCTACTGCCAGAAAAAAAATGCCCATTTTGTGTTTAGTATTTGTCTGTTCTTCAACTTGTCTGAATGTTGGTGGTATCCCACAATTCCATTGGAGAAGGTAGGGTTACATAATTATATATGCAAATTTTGTTAATCATTGTACAGATTATTGGCCAGTTGAACCTGTTTTATGGGCCTTTGTCCAGATTTTTAATGTTTCCAGGTTGAGAGGTATTGCCTGTGTCATGACTTCCTCCCTTCTTAGTTTCAAAAGTATGGTAATCGACACAAATAGCTTAGGCTGCCGCAACAGTTGAACATTAATACATTAGTGTAAATAAATTTAGCATAACAACAGATGTTCCACTAGATCACTGTTGCAGTAGATGCTGTTTCATCCTTTACATTACATAATTTTTTCCTTTTATTTTGCTTGGGTGTGGGTGTGTATACCCTTGCATACATAGTTTTTTGTTGGTTTTGTTTCCTAGTATTATTATTTCAGGACTCTTGCCTTCCCTTATTGTAGGCAGAAAAGCTTAGAAGAGATTTGCACTCTGTATTTCTATGGAGCTGCTGTTGATCTTATGACACCCAGAGCATATGGAAGGTGCCAAAAAGCTTTGAAAGTTGACTGGACAAGAGGGAGTAGGACCTAAACAGCTTAGGCTTCAATAGCGATGTTTTATAAACTCTACTGTTATGCTAAGTTTACTTACCCAACTATACATTCTCCCCATGTTTTGCTTAGTATAGCAGTCAAGGGTGGTGCTGGATGTATTGCCTATTCTCTTATAAAGGGGTATTGCTGTCTGCTCTCTTCTCATTCTGATTATTTGGATGATCACAGACTTCAGGAGAGGCAAATCAGAAGTAATCCTTGCCATCCTGTTGTTACTGAAAAGGGTTTAGCCATGGGTTCTCCTATCATTTGTGAAACTCTGGCAGTTGAAGACAAGTGTTTTTCCCCTGATTGGGACTTCGTCAACTCTATCTGATGGCTCTGTGCTACTGTAGACCCTCTGATCTTACTGGACTTTCAAGTATGAGTGCTAGAAAGTTTACTACCTTGCAGACTTGCTCTGTCATGTTAATAGTATTCCATTTGTTTTGTTTACATATAATCCTGGCCTATGGTAGGTTCTCATGACATGAGTTGGTCTGTGGTTTATCCAGGGTTGTATATATATATATATATATATATATATATATATATATATATATATATATATATATATATATAAATGCATTCTATGAACACCTTCAGGAATGCATGGATCATGCAATCCCAAATAAAACCAAGACCCAATCCTCCAAAGGCAGACGACCTGTCTGGTGGACCCCAGCCATAAACAAACTATACAATAGAAGGAGGAAGCTAATACATGATAGAGCAAAATCCCAAAAAGGGAAGGCATCTCTGATCAGTATTAGCAAAAAACTAAGGGCACTCATAAAATCGTCAAAGGCCAGCCGAGAGAAAAATTGCACAGGACACTAAAGATAATCACAAGGCTTTCTTTAGTTATGTCAGGAACCTGGGTGGGAATTCCCAGATATGCTCAGAATTAGTCCAAAATGACAAAAAATGCACTGATCCCACAGACATTGCCAACATCCTAGCTGACAGGTTC